>NC_042997.1:177096211-177136211 GCF_006345805.1 Octopus sinensis
AGAACAGATATATATCTTGACTGATACCCTGCCAAAATGGTTGACATTAAAGAAATATGTTCTCCACATGCTTACTATGTGAACATCAAAAGTGCTCATTTATTTTAACATCTGTCTATCTACCTATCTATCTTTTTGCATCAGAATATAACTTTTCACGTATAAATACGTTGTTAGATGCGTATGTTGTGCGTATGTAGGCGTTTGTGTGTGTGTGTGTGTGTGTGTGTGGTGTGTGTGTGTTTAGGCTGTAAGAACCCATTTATTATAGTTTCTTTCAACGTTCGTGTTGTGCAATACACGCTTGGTCATAATAAAAAAAACCCACTGTACTTCTTCTTCTTCTTCTTCTTCTTCTTCTTCTTCTTCTTCTTCTTCTTCTTCTTCTTCTTCTTCTTCTTCTTCTTCTTCTTCTTCTTCTTCTTCTTCTTCTTCTTCTTCTTCTTCTTCTTCTTCTTCTTCTTCTTCTTCTTCATTGATGGAAACTCTTACGTTTGATGAAAACGATCTTACGTTCACTTTCGTGTCTTTTCTGATTATCTCCCTTGAAAGCACGCTCATATTTTCCACGTAAGTTATGGCGGTGTTGTTGTTTCCAAGGTTTTATTTTCGTTTCTCTCTTATTAATTTTACTCGCGCCTCTATCTTAGTGGAAACTGATGGATAACGAAATCAAACGACATAAACGGCAGCAAAACCGTTCAGAAATTAAATAGCAATAAACTATTCAGTAATAATAATAAATTCAATTTATCCTCAACAATTTTTAATTTTACCAATTTTGAATATATCGCTCCTGTTTAAAAACTTTTACCTACTTGACAATTGCATTTCTAGCTCTGCATTGAAGGGAGCTTTACTTCTTGGACTCGCATTTTTGTGCGCAATGATGTTGTTAAACTTCCGTTAACAGCACCGTATGCAGGTCCTTTCCGTTTTCTTTCACGCACGGATAAATTTTTCACTATAGATCTTAATGGTCGTAAAGACACTATATCAGTGGACAGATTACAGACTAAAAAAGGCCGTCATAGAGAAAACTGTCCATGTTCCCACTGCAGACGGCACATACACAGTATTACAAACACAGACCACACACCCACCTCCACGTTCCATGACTACCATTGGGATCGATCAGGTACCAGACAAGGATTCTGGATTCTTTTCCCGTTTGTTTTACTTAATTTTTGAGAGCGATCGGGTTCATTTTCAGTATTCTCGTTTGTGAGAGCAGTCGAGTTTATTTCATACCTTGAGAGGATGGTGTTGTCTTGGCGGAGGATTGAGCTCTCTAAGTGCTCTTATTATTATTATTATAAATTATTATTATTATTATTATTATTATTATATTATTATTATTATGTTCTGGAATTTTATGTCACATTGTCTTTTGAGAATTACGCTTGTGTACTACATCAATTTCACTTTGTTTTAAAGTTTGATATGTTGTGTCTGGTGTTGTACATTCCAGTCGGCTCTGTACAGTATGTGTGATGTGATTTGTGTTATTGTATTGGGTGATGCTTGTGCTTCATATATGCTCTTTGCTTCTGTGCTATATGTTTAAGCTGTCGAACGACGATTGTATTTTTTTAAATGATGTGTTATTAGTGTTTCAAATTCTAGTTCTAGACAGTGATTGAGTAGAATACATGCTGGTTGCATCGGTGTAGAAAGTGAGTTGTATGAGTTGGTGTTATGGTATCAGGTATCAATTATGAGGAAGCACGTTGGTCATAAAGCAAATCAGATTAGCTAAGCTGGAAATCAGGAAGGAATGCATAGGGATTTGACTATTAATTCTGATCCACCAAAGGGAAGGTGTTACAAAGGTTCAAGGCTAGAAACTGTCAATGAACGTTGGACACCGTCTAATGATATCAACACCTCCCGGTTATGGCTATAAAAGGGAAGTATCTTTTAGATGATGTCATTCGTATTGTTACACTCACACACACACATGTGTGTGTGTGTGACTGTGTGCGTGTGCGTGTGTCTATAGGAAGAAAGGGAAATGTAATAGAAATGTAAAATAGAAAGAATGGAAGAGAAAAAGTGTGCACACAGATACAGATTTTGCTCTTAATCTCTTATTTGCTCTAATCCTATATCATGAACATGTCGTTTGTAAAGCAGACATCTTTGAGAAAGGTGTGGGTGTCAGATAACATGGTATCCTAGACAGACATGTAGAGATGCTGACAGGAAAACAGACAGGCACACACACACCACACACACACACACACACACACACACACACACACACACTGTGATACAGCTACATACATACATACATACATACATACATACATACATACATAGGCGTAGGAGTGGCTGCGTGGTAAGTAGCTTGCTTACCTACCACATGGTTCCGGGTTCAGTCTCATTGCGTGGCATCTTGGGCAAGTGTTTTTACGCCCCCGTAACTTAGCGGTTCGGCAAAAGAGACCGATAGAATAAGTACTAGGCTTACAAAGAATAAGTCCCGGGGTCGATATACTCGACTAAAGGCGGTGCTCCAGCATGGCCACAGTCAAATGACTGGAACAAGTAAAGGAGTAAAATAGTATAGACATAAACACCACGCGCACACACACACGCGTATATACATACAAATAGATATAGGTATAGATAGATAGATATATAGATAGGGATATACAGAGAGATGGAATAATAATAAGAGAGTGAAGAGATATGTCACCAATTCTGCAACTGAAAACACTCTAGATGTGCTTTTCTCCAGTCAATTTGTTGTATATTACATTGCCGTTTTTTTTTTCCGCGCTTTTGTTTCAACAATTCGAAATTCTTAAAATATTCAGTTTTTTTTTAATTTCTTTTTATTTCATGTTAATGGCAATATGCTGCTTCTTTCCACTGTTAGTTTGAGTGGGCGAAACAAGAATGTGTACTTATTTATATAAGTGCATACATACACTCACACATATGTTTCAAATGTTTGCTTCTTAAACTTATCTTACATTAACACTTCTTTTTCTTTTAGGTTTGCTGGGAGATCAATCATTTTCAATTTTTCAGTATGTAATAGAAGTAACGATAAAAGTATTTCAAAGAGAACAGTATATTTATCTTAGCATCTGCTAAAACTCGTGTAGGACTTTAAATAAATTATATGTTATTTGCATGGCTGTTTTGATTTACTTTTAGTTGTGCTCGTGACTGTATGTTTATATTTGCGAAGCAAACATTTCACGATTTTGTTCTTAATTTTAAGAGGTCTCATAAAGAAAACGGTAATTGATCAGATTTTCGTATGTAACCCCACCATCAACAAATCATTACTTAAAACCGTAGGGAGTATAATTCTAGATGATATTTTGTCCAGCTTTTGCTGAAAGGAGCATTAGTTGAAATATATGTTTTATATATGAAATATATGTTGCTAAAATACCCAAAGGTGGAGGCGCAATGGCCCAGTGGTTAGGGCAGCGGACTCGCGGTCGGAAGATCGCAGTTTCGATTCCCAGACCGGGCGTTGTGTGTGTTTACTGAGCGAAAACATCTAAAGTTCCAAGAGACCCGGCAGGGGTGGGGTGGGGTGGTGACCCCTGTTGTACTCTTTCGCCCCAACTTTCTCTCACTCTCTCTTCCTGTTTCTGGAGTAACACTGCGATGGACTGGCGAAATTTTGGAGGAGATCGACTCCAGTACGCAACTGGTATTTAATTTAACGACCCCGAAGGGATGAAAGGCAAAGTCGACTTCGGCAGAATTTGAACTGAGGTCGTAAAGACAGACGAAATACCGTAAAGCATTGCTCCCGACATGCTAACGTTTCTTATTTCTTTACTGCCCATAGGAGGTTACACACAGAAGGGACAAACAAGGACAGACAAACGGATTAAGTGGATTATATATCGACTCCAGTGCGTAACTGGTATTTATTTAATCGACCCCGAAAGGATGAAAGGCAAAGTCGACCTCGGCGGAATTTGAACTCAGAACGTAAAGTCAGACAAAATACCTATTTCTTTACTACCCACAAGGGACTAAACACAGAGGGTTCAAACAAGGACAGACAAACGGATTAAGTTGATTATATATCGACCCCGGTGCGCAACTGGTACTTATTTAATCGACCCCGAAAGGATGAAAAACAAAGTCGACCTCGGCGGAATTTGAACTCAGAACGTAGCGGCAGACGAAATACCGCTAAGCATTTCGCCAGGCGTGCTACCGTTTCTGCCAGCTCGCCGCCTTATCCTTTGGAAGTATTAACTAATCATGACATACTGTTAAGAACGGTCTGACTCTGTGAAGTGCAAATTGCTCTGAACGTCATAAATTGCATTAAAAACGTATGAACATCACAACGTTCTCTTCTCCCCTGAAGTCAATGATGCGGGCGGCTTACTGTTGGATATACATAATTATTAAATGCCAACCGTTTGCATTTTTCCTATCTAATTACATCTTCGTGCTATAAATAAAATATTATATGATTTATTTCACAAACTAGCAAATCATGAGAGGAATAGACAATAGTGCATCAAACGATAGTTTAGAATCTTTCTATAATAAATATCAAAGCACACTCACATAAACACGCATGCGTGCATGGAGCATGAACACACACACACACACACACACACACACACACATACATGCATATGCACACATTTTTCATGGGCAGCTTTGACTTTTTCTGTCTAAAAGGGCTTGGGCATCCCAATAATTAAATGGTCTTATTTATCGCTTTCTGTGTTTGCGTTGGGGTATTCTAAGAAAGAAAAAAACATTATTTCATTTCTTTTATGTTTTCCCTCTTTTATATGTTTCACTTGTTAGGTTGCTGCTGTGTGTTGCAGCACCATCTCGAATTTTAGTCGGACGAATCGACCCCAGTACCCATTTTGTTCTAAGCCTAGTCCTTATTCTATCAATTTCTATTGTTGAACTGTTAAGTCATGCGAATATAAACACAATAACACAGGTTGTCAAGGGGTGGTGGCTCACACACACACATGCGCAAACACACGTACACACACACACATACACTCATATATATATATATATATATATAATATATATATATATACATATATATATATATATCACGTGATCACGTGACCGACCAGACCATCAGATGTTGCTACACATCACTGGTCACAATGCGTTCGCATTGTTTTAGCCTTCGAATGACGCCACTCCGCTGGCTAAGCGAGCAGGCCAATATATATATGTATATATATACAGGGGTTGGACAAAATAATGGAAACACCTAAAATTTTCAAACAAATTAATTTTAATAAGGGGTAGGACCGCCTTTGGCAGTACTTGCAGCTTGAATTCTATGATGTATGGACTCGTACAAAGTTTGAATTGTTTCCAAAGGAATTTTTGTCCATTCTTCAGCTAAAATAATCTCCAGTTCTTGTAGTGATGATGGTGGAGGATATCGACCCCTTACTTGTTTTTCTAAAATGCACCAAAAATGTTCAATAATATTGAGATCTGGGGACTGTGGTGGCCAGATAAGATGTTCAACTTCACTAGAATGTTCCTCGTGTCATTCAGTAACAACTTTAGCTGTGCGAATTGGTGCATTATCATCCTGAAAGATTGCGTTTTCCTCTGGAAACAGTTCTGCAACCATAGGATGAAAGTGATCAGATAAAATGCTTAAATAGTCTTGACTATTAATTCTTGTGATGATCTGGATATCCAAGATATCCAGATCATCACAAGATATCCAGATCCACCAAGATCATCACAGTTCCTCCTCCATGTTTAACAGTTGGAAGAAGGCAGTCTGGGTCAAATGCTTCTTTTCGCTCTTTCTACACGCATACTCGGCCGGTGATTGGAAATAAGGTAAATGATGACTCGTTCGAGAAAATAACATTCTTCCACTGCTTTAGAGACCAATTCTGTAGGTTTTTACTCCATTCCAAATGCGTTGCAACGTTTGTGCTTGAAAGTAGCGGTTTTCTGATTGCAGCCCTTCCAAGAAATCCGGCTTTGTTGCAGCTGCCGGCGAACAGTTTTTGTGGAAACTGGGTTCTCGAGGTGGTCATTAAGCTCTGCAGTAATTTTGGGAGCTGTATTTTGTGATCCTTTCTAACAATTCGCGTAAGAGTTTGACAGTCCCTATCTGAAAGTTTTGGTTTTCTTTCGGAGTTTTGTTTCGCGAAGAGGTTTTTCCCTCTTTCTCAAAGACTGTCTTTCGAGACAGTACTTTCGAGACAATACTTCTTGATACACCAAACATTTCGGCTGTTTTTGTTACGCTAGCGCCTGCCATACGAGCACCAACAACTTGACCTCTTTGAAAGTCCGATAGATCTGCCATTTCAATGAATTTTAATTACCTGATGATATCTGCAAAGAAACAGCAATTTTAGCAAAACATACTAAGCAACACTAATCATAAATGAAAAAAAACATAAAAATAAACAAGCTTTTGACGGTTTTATAAATGTTTCAAAATTATGACGCTATGATGCTAGGTGTTCCATTGTTTTGTCTAACCTCTGTACATACATACATACATACATAGTAGATTATATGTGAATAGTAAAATTTCAATCTATTAAATGCTTCATAAAAATATATATGTCAAATAAATATTTCGATATAAAAGGTAAACATACTCATTGAAATAATACATATTGCTTCAATGCATATATTTGCCTTTTATATCGAAATATTTATTTTGCATATATATTTTCATGAACTATTTAATGGATTGAAATTTTGCTTTTCATATATGGACTGATAACCCAGAATTTTGTCTCAAATCCAAAATCTTCCATAACATTCCAATAGCCTAATTTACTTTGAGTACTAAACAGTTGTGCTATATACGAAGTATAGTTCTCCCCATTCATTACACACACACACACACACACACATACATACATACATACATACATACATACATACATACATACATACATATATGCACACATACACACACATATATATGTATGTATTATGTGTGCGTATGTGCGTGTGTGTACGATCGAAGAGACCTCAAAGAGGCTATTGTGTTAACCTGTATCTACAATTCTTGTATTATTTAGTAAAATCCACAAATAGAGTATAGTGACCTAGCCGTAAGGAGTGGAAAATTCAACGTTTCGGACAGAGTCCTTCTTCAAGGAAAAGTTGACAGAAGATAGATTATAGAGGCACAGCAGGGTTTTACATCCATTCAGTAAGTACGATCTCACTGCGGGGAAACTTGCTTTGGTATTTCTAATGAAAGCCTTAATATCTTCTGAGTGAAATTGCGAAATCCCGACATATGTGGATGCGCCTGTTTTTGTATAAATTTTTATGAAATACATATTTAAATCCGTAAAAGAAAGTAACTCTACAAAGATCGTCATTATCATCAACATTAGGCAGCGTATGTTCTCAGCTATTTGAATACCACACGTCCTCGAGGATTCATTCCTTTTTATAACTTTATATATCTGTTTATACATATACATAACCACGCACAAAAACGCACACATATATAATGTTTACCTACCTACCTACATACATACATATATACATGCATACATACATGGTGGCTGCCCCTTCGTTATCGAGTATGGTCATTGCACGAAGCTTAATCAATGTTGTTATCGTGCAATGCCTGTGCAAGAAGATTTTTTTTAAAGTGAGGAAAGGCTGTGCACTGAGTCAATCCCACTCAATAAGCAACAGCGGCCATAATCCGAAAAGAAGAACAAGTCAACATCATCGGTAACCATTGAGCCGCAGGTTTTATGTCGGAGTTATCCCAGTTACCTGAGTTACCTTCTACTAGAAGGATGCCCTAACTAAGGCTAGGAGTCCTTCACTCCCAATGGTTTAACTGCGCGATCGGGTATTCAATCCGATTATTTCTATGTCCCCGCGCATGATACAGCCTTAAGACATTTATTGGATGGCCGTTGACTCTCAAGAGTTCCTCCGCCCTTTGACGGGTTTTGTTTTTCATCCCGCAGGGTGTCCAATAAACACCCTCCTCACCAAGCAAGCTTGGTGGGGTTGCCGGTTTAGTCGCCGACGACCCGACCATGCAACAAATTGTACTGGGTTACATGTTACCAGTAGCACTCGAAAGTGACCTGACGTACATACATACATACATACATACATACATACATACATACATACATATATAGTAAACCAGCAAAAAAATACAGTAAACTTGCCGTGAGATAAGTTGACAGAAAAGGAGTCATAGGGTGACAGCAGGGTTTTGACATCCTCTAAGTTGGGAAAATATTTTCTGATTGCTGGTAGGATTGAAGAATAAAGAAGTCTGCTTTGTAACCTATCCGCAATCAGAAAATATTGAACCACTAGAGGCATATTTGTTAATCACTGTGTATATGCGTGAAGTTTCTAACCAACTAGTTCATTCTCCTAAATTTTCTACTAGTCTTGCAACTTGCCTTATTGCGACTCTGACGTTACTAAAACTTGCTTCAACAATCCCCACAATTTCAAGTCAGTATGATGTCAAGTTGCTACGATGTGTATAATACGTCAAACTGATCGGAACCGAGAAATGCTCCAAAATAACCACTTAGTGATTCTAATCTTACATAGGTCAAAGCCACAGATTTTGGAGAAGTGTGGTTAATCAACTTTATTGATCCTGGCATTTAACTTGTAATTAATTTCATTATTGACCTGAGAATAATGAAAGTCAAAGTCGACGTTGGAGGGATTTGAACTCAGAATTTGAAAGGACATCACTAATTACTGCAAAGTTGTTATATCGATTCTGTCAATTCTCCGTTGTTAATGATGATTGATGACAAAACAAGAATATTGAAGAACAAACGACTTTCGATTTGGTTCGGAATTGAGCTGGAAAGGTTAATTCAATATCCTGGTCTGGGTTATATTCAGTAAGTGAACGTGCATTTGAATGAAGTAGTGGTGTTTGGAAGCAGTATTTTAACAATGTCGATAATGGGAGATTAAACAGAAGAAGAGAAAAACAAGAAAAGACGAGATCAATAAGGAAACGCTGAAAACTTTAATACATACCGTTCTTTCTCATGAAACAGGACTAATCTATACACGTTTGAAAGATCTCGAACAATATATATTGTTCGTAATCTCTCAATCGCTTCCTAACCACGAGAAAATAAAGCCCCCCTCCCATAGGATAAAATTATTGTGAGAGCTCAAGAATGGAAAGATTTCTGTGAGTGATCCATTCTTACAATGCATATAAAATACCGGAAAGTCTAGGAAATGTTCTGTGCGTGTTTGAATTCTTTAATACAAATCACATATATTTTAACAAGTATTAAAGAAAAAAATTGTCATTTTGTAATTACTTCCCTAGAATTTCCACTTTCTTTTAGACGATTCCTGGATTCATGATTTTTTCGATGTTTCATCATTCAGAATTCTGATGTCCCAATGCAATAAACTTAGGTTGCTATACGCACAACATTATCTCATATACAATCAATATAGCTAAAGCACAATTTACGTCTGGGTCAATAGACATGGTTTATCATACCATCGATGAATAAAGTTATTTTATTTATACAAAACATTCCTTCTCTTACATATTCTATAGGTCACTCTAAACCTCTTTTGCATCAACAAACTAATCAATATCATACGCCTTATAATCCATAATTTGTTTTTATTACGCTGTTTTCGTTTTTTTTTGTCAATTTGAAGGTTCAATCGCCCACACGAAAATCGTTACTTCAATTGTATATAAAAATGTGGACGTTTAAACATTAACAGCACAACAAATGAATTTATAGTAAAATCAACAAAAAGATCACAATGATGATTAAAAAGTATTGGGTTAACCCCTTGATACCAACTTACTGTTTAGAGCTAATAAAACAAATTCAAACAGTCTCAAAGCCTATAAAACCGCAAACGCATCTTTCAAATATTGAATTCTTATGAAGAATACTTTTTTATGTTATGCAGTAACGTATTTTTATCCTTATATCTGCGACACATATTCTGCGAGTGACATTAGTGTTATTATAATGGAACGTTGGAAAATGAAATATTAGCTGGAAGATGTCAGCTAAAATGAACCGATATTCGAAATGAATGACTACAATTAAGCTTTAGCGATGTTAGGGTGATAATATGGCGAGTGAGACTGCGGGGAAAATGTTATCTAATTTATTAACTGAGATGATCTTCCACTACTTTTGCTACATTTTCCGGTAAAACCTATACCATACTTTATAACCACTCTTCCATGCGAATGTTTGATCACCACAAGATAGTTATCCTTGCGTTAAATTGTTCAAGCCAACATAGTAGCTTCTACAGCGTCACTCGATCTGCTGGACATAGCAGCTAATGTACATAAATAAAGGCAGTGAGCAGGGTAGAATTATATGCGAGCAAAAGGCTAAGCGGCATGCCTTTCAGCTCTTTACGTTCTCAGTTCAAATCCTGGAGTTCAAGATCAAATGAAAGGAAAGCCATCAAATAATATTCTAACGTTTTATTTTCAGCCATAGCACATTGAATAATGTAATCCTATACATCCCTAAAAATATGGTATGATCCTGACTGGAATGCTGCTCCATCATTGGTTTGCTGGGTTAAAAAGTGACCTGACAACGAAGACGACAACAACAACAACGAGACCAACCATATTCTCTGAATTAACATTAGTGAATATAGAAAATATATTCAGAAATTCGTATTTGATTCTCTAGGAAATGTTTGCTTTCCACTTATTTTGGTTTCATCTGAGATCTTTTGAGCGTCTTGCGTTTGGATGCCATATCGATCATTAAGGAATATGATCGTTTGTTACAGACTGGCAATTACTGTTCTGGATCAGTTGCTATTTCTGACAATCTTCTTATCCTATAATCTTTCTGCTTGGTCCTGGCGTCTTAGTGAGTGCCCGGATAGCGTCGATATAGGCATAGAACGATTTATGCAATCGATAGTAGTCATTTTAAATGTTTTACTAAGCAAATATCGCTATAAAATCAGCGTATATTAGATTTAAAAGAAAATATATGCAATTTAGGGCACTAGTCTTGCCAATTCAGTTACCTACCTCTACTTCATATCCAGCATTGGGTTGATATTCTGTCTTAGTCAGTGTATTATATCCATAACCAAAGTACCTAACACGGGATTGACTCAATCTACCGACATATACTCTCTCTCTCTTTTCTCTTTTACTTGTTTCAATCATTTGACTGCGGCCATGCTGGAGCACCGCCTTTAGTCGAGCAAATCGACCCCGGGACTTATTCTTTGTAAGCCCAGTACTTATTCTATCGGTCTCTTTTGCCGAACCGCTAAGTGACGGAGACGTAAACACACCAGCATCGGTTGTCAAGCAATGCTTGGGGGACAAACACAAGCACACACACACACACACACACATATATATATATACATATATACGACAGGCTTCTTTCAGTTTCCGTCTACCAAATCTACTCACAAGGCATTGGTCGGCCCGGGGCTATAGCAGAAGACACTTGCCCAAGATGCCACGCAGTGGGACTGAACCCGGAACCATGTGGTTGGTTAGCAAGCTGCTTACCACACAGCCACTCCTGCGCCTATATATCTATATTTGTCCTCTGAACAGGATGCCGCTTCGTCATATGATCATTCGTTTTTGCCAACAAAGTCGACTACAGTAACATAAAATGAAATGTTTTACTAAAAAACAGTCCAGGTCATGAATCCAACACAACTAAACACTAGGATAAACGCCCCCACAACTGAATAGTGGCTCGATGTAATTGAATGGCAAAATGTATATTAATATATATGAAAAATATAAGGTAGCGAGCTGACAGAATCGTTAGCACGCTGGGCAAGATGCTTAGTGGCATTTCGTCCGTCTTTACTTTCTGAGTTTAAATTCCGTCGAGGTCGACTTTGCCTTTCATCTTTTCTGAGTCGATAAAATAAGTACCAGTTGAATTCTGAGGTCGGCGTAATCGACTTACTCTCTCCCCTTAAATTACTGGCATTGTGCCAAAATCTGATATCAATATTTATCAAAAATATATTGAAGTGGATCTGAATGTTCGAAGAAGAATTCCAACTGAGTAATATAAGACGCAAAAATAATCCTTTCCATCAATTATTCATTTTCTATTCCCGTTTCTTTCAATGGTCAATTCCGTCTATTTATGATATTTATATACATTTAATTACATTAAACGCATATAAATTTATATACATTGAACTTCACCGGTCTTCAGAGGATAATGGAGTCTTTCGATAAGACATGCTTTTAACTCGGCAAGTTGCATTGTATATAAAATTCCATTTGCATTGTATATAAATTCCATTTGTAGTTTGTCTGGCTGATATTCAGTTAAGGAGGATCAATTGCGGTCTTGATGGAAGTTAAAAGAATGGAGATAGTAAATAAATAGTTAATCAAAGAAGTGCCAATTAATGCATTCTAGCGGAGCAGCATAATTCAAAGATTTTAACTGACAAAAGAGAACATTAGCAAAATGGCTCTTGAATTTTGATATAGTTTGCAAACTAATGCAAGACTATTGCCATCTATGATTAAGCCTGTGAAGTTTATCACAGAGATTAATGTAACATAATTACTTTTCTTGACGTCTTAGTTACGGGATCAAGTTGTTAGTAGGTAGATCATTTTTGATTAAATAATGAATCAATCGCAAAAGCATTTGAAATGATTTAAACTCTTTCATTTCATTGTTAGAATCAATTTTAACCGAACTAGAGAATCTTTCAAGTCTCTGAATCCCAATTCTATTAGTTATTCTGCTTCCTTATCCTACATACTTCAACGATTTTTCTTTTGACTGCAGTAACGACTAAATTTGTATGGAAGGAAGGAAGGAGATAAATTGGTAATACAATGAAATCGATTTAATCAACGCTAATATATTGCTTATTATTACCACTGTTGCATCGCTGAAAACGAAAATTCTCAACTTTTTTGTAAGTATTGATTGCTTTAAGGTTAAAAGTCTCTTCGCAGCAATGTGATTTCGAGCTCGATCTTGTTATGTGGCACCATCTGTTATTATTTTTCTACAACAGCCTTGGATCTACCAATCACTTATGCGCGAAATATGGTCGATAGATGTGCATTGTGCAGAGGACCATATATATATATATATAATATATATATATATATATATATATATATATGTATGTATGTATGTATGTATGTATGTATGTATGTATGTATGTGTGTGTGTGTGTGTGTATGTTTGTATGTATGAATCTATCTATCTATCTATTTATCTCTCTGTATATATATATATATGTATATATATATATCTATATATATATATATCTATATATATATATATATTATATATATATCTATATATATATATATATATATATATATATATATATATATATATACTATATATATATATATATATATATATATATATATATATATATATATATATATATATATGTATATATATATATATATATCATGTCACGTCTGATAGAGCAAAAGAGGCACAAGAAGCAGCTGATAGAAATAACACCAAGGATTTGTACTCTTATGTTAAGGTGTTATATGGCCCAAAATCTTCAATAGCTCTAGTGAGCACAGAAAATGGGCGTTTGCTTCTGACTGAAACCGCTTCTATTCATAAGCGCTGGGTAGAACGTTTTTCTGCTCTTTTGAATTGACCATCATCCGCTGACATGAGAATGATAGAAAAAGTCGAACACCTTCCAGTTATTTAAGAGATGGCATTTGAACAAACTCTAAATGACATTTATCTAGCTGTGAATAAGCTGAATAACAATAAGTCTCCAGGGTCAGATAGAATCTGTGCAGAAGTCTTGAAATATGGGGGTGACAAAATGTTTGAACTCTTAAATATATGAATTTGTTACTGTTGGAGAACTGAGAAAGTGCCTCAAGACTAGATTGATGTTATTTTAGTCTCCTTGTATAAATCGGGGCCAAAGGATGTGTGTGGTAATTTTCGTGGGATTTTGCTTTTGTCTGTGGTTGGAAAGGTACTTGCCTGTATTCTGTTAGAACGTTTAAATACCTTCATAGTTCCAAATATGGTGTCTGAGTTTTAGTGTGGTTTTCGCTCCTCCAGGGAATGTTTTCAATCTGATCAGACTGAAATTCAAAACGAAGGTTTTTACTTCACTCATTAGGGAACTCTTATACGCTGATGATTGCGATCTAATCAGTCATTCTGAAACTGTCCTGTTGATTACATCCAGTACATGCTTTGCTTTCAATTGAGACCGCTATAAGACAAGGCAATACAAGCAAAAAGAAGGAACCGTCCCCACAAGATTATAACTGCATACATCTGGTATATATTTTATACTTTTCTAAGCGATAAGGCAGCCTTAGAAAATAAACAGCACCCGACTTAATACTATCAAACTCCGCCGTCAGTTTTGTTTCTTGTTTAGTAAAAATATTTCATTTTAATTATTTGTTATGCGTCTGCACATTTATATAAAGAGAAGACAGGATCCATCAAAATTCTAGTAACATATTGGCACCAAACGCTTTGCTATGAGAGATTCCAGACCAAAGCTATTCTATAGAAAACACTTCACCCACCACGTTATTTATGTTTACCCTGATGGCATTGATGAAAATGGTCGTTGATTCACCGGCGATCTCAGTTATCGGGTTCAAACAGTTATATTTCGAGCAGTAACGTGTATTAAACTGACTTGCAACTCTCAGCCTTCGTCGCAGCACGTGGTGGGTGGTGGTTCAACCTCCGAGATGTTGTATCTTGTAGAAGTTTTCGTAGCATTTGTGAGTTCCAGATCGACGGCCAACTCGGCACATTTGTAAAATAAACGATCACATGTACGTGTTTGTCATTACCGGTCTAATCCAGTTGGCTCCGTTCAACTTGCTACCCCCTGAGACCATTACATAATTATTTAATAATTATACTGTTTATTTCATAATGGATAGCATCTGAAACTGTGTGACACCTAGCCTATATTTATCATTTGGCACACGCTTGAGCTCACGTGAAGAACTACAACAATTCGGAGGGTATCCTACTCCACCTTGCTATCAATGTAGGACAGTCGGAGGCAATTGAATCAGGAATAACTCTCTCACTCACGTACATCTGCTAATCGAACAAGATCTTTTGGTTTTGAGCGTCTACCGGCACACACCGCATATATCACAACAGCTGTTTCACTCCAACTTGAGTCATCAGTTTCCCCAAGCAAGCAGTATACGCTCCACAGATAAGGAGGATCCTATACTACTATAAACGATCCTCCCATCTATTGCTACTACAGCAGCAGATGGCCAGACTTCTGTTTCTCATTCCCCACCCTCTAGTCTTATTGGTTCGTTCCTCTGTAATCAGCTGGTATCGTAGATGCTGGTACTTGATATATGTCGGCTAGCATCATCGTTATAAGATGATTTATGAATGTAAGGCAATCATTATCACGGTATGTTGTTGTTGCTGTTTTTCTTGACCGAGTGCATACATAAATTTCAATGATTCAACGATTCTATAATTATTCAGTTACGTCTAAAATACGTAAAATTCTGTTAATTACAAGGCATGTTAGATAATATAATTAATTAATTAGATTTGACATGTTACTGCACATTTAATGGAGAATGAGAAATGATGTCGCTCATGAATTATTGAAACACCTGCTTCTCAAATGTGTTGTTATCCGTTAACATTTATCAGTTTCCTATGGATTCTGCTGCTTCAAGATGGCAGGGTACTCTACGTGGTCACTCGGACTACTAGAAATGATAGCACAAACTCTCCTCATGTTACTCCCTGCAGTCTAAAAGATAACGGATACATTGGGCAGTCTAGTCTTTCATATGCGATAAGACATAATGGTCACGGCTGAAACGCCTTTAATGACACATCTGCTTGATCAGGCTAATGGGAGACAAAAACAACAACAACAACAACAAGAGCAGTTATGTAATGAAGAAAAAAGAGGAATGATAGAAATTTCTGAGAGCAGAAATGGAAACACGGTTTACAACCCAGACATCCTCAGCTGCGCGTCATTTTTTACAGTCAAAGAGATTTCAGTCAGAGTGTTTAAGGCTATGTAGGAAATGACTCATTGTCTGATGGGTCCTTTTCTTATTTAAAGTGGTATAATGTGATATGAGGGATATTTGGTTATTATTTCAGGAAGGATGTACAACCAGGAAGATTCCCCTGTGTCGACTCCTTTCTTAGTTCATTTGTAACCATTTCTAAAGAAATTACGGTGATGTACTGCAGGATTAGCAGTGACGTTGCCGGAGGAGATAAAACCCAGTTGATTCAATATCACTCTGGAGATATGCCCAAACCTCTGGTTTATGAGAAACAATTGTTTGAGAAATCCTTTATGTTTTTATTGGACATTAATTTTAAAATATATTAAATTTAAAATTACATGGAAATTAAACATAAAATGGTAAAAAAAAATAGTTACTGATTTATAGACTCATTGTTCTTGGCAGAATATAATTATTGGAACTGAAGAATTATGGATTACATAGTTACAAACACTGTCCAATAAAGTACAACTTTTTAAAGTCCTTGACAGTGGACATTAATTTCAAAAGGACTGAAGCGAAGAAAAATTCAAACGGAAGAAATACAGTAGAATCGAAAATAATTAAATGAGGGAAGAGACGAATGTGCCAATATTAGCAAATGATTTAATTAAATTTAATCAAATTTAATCAAATAAATACATAAAGGTGTCTTTATTCTTTTCACCAACGAGAAAAAAGGATTCTAACTGAACGATTCTCTCCCTTGCTATTGAGGCGAATAACCAACCAATCAACTGAGTGATTATTTTGATATATTTATATTTATGTTTGTGTTTTTCTTAATTTTAATTCGTTCATTCTTTACTCATTTATTTCCATAACTTTATTATAGTTTTAGATATTTTTATGTAACTCTGTCCATCCCCACAAGTTTTAGTAAACTCTGTGAATGAATGTCGCTAAAGTATTGGCTAGAATGCATTATTTGTTTATTGTAAAATTTTACGTTCTGAGTTCAAACCATGCTGAGATCGACTTCCCTGTTATCACTTCGAGTTCGATAATAAAAAATAGGACCCGAGTAGAGCGGAGGACTGGTAGAATAGTTAGAGCGTCAGAAGAAAAGAGAATGGAAACATAGTTCCGTTGGTTCGATTGTCAGAAGATCGACTGCTGCCATCACAACCACCATGTTTAAAGTTCATTCTTTTCTTTTGTATGTTTCGAGCACTTGTGACTAATAAGGAGATTCTTCTTCTTCTTCTTCTTCTTCTTCTTCTTCTTCTTCTTCTTCTTCTTCTTCTTCTTCTTCTTCTTCTTCTTCTTCTTCTTCTTCTTCTTCTTCTTCTTCTTCTTCTTCTTCTTCTTATTATTATTATTATTATTATTATTGTTGTTATTTGAAGCGTCGAGCTGGTAGAATCGTTTGCACGCCGGGTAACATGCATAGCAACATTTCGTCCTTCTTTACGTACTGAGTTCACATTCCACCAAGGTCGACTTTTTCTTTTATCCTTTTGTGATCTATAAAATAATTACTAGTTAAGCATTTGATCGATATAGTCAACTAGTCCACGCCCACAAAATTTTAGGGCTTGTGCCTATATCACAAAAGATTTTATTACTGTAATAATTTTGTTGGCATTGCTTGCTTTCATTGCAATATCAGGAATAAATCTGCAAGCCTTGAGTACGAGCAGTGTTTTGCTTTGGTGTTTGTATTTTTACATTGTATTGAAAATACTCCACGTTATGCGTACAAACTCTAATAATTCTTGTTTACCGAGAGTTCTTTTCTAGAGTTCTTTACTGAGAGATGTATATGCAGTGTTTAACCATTCTGTTTTCAATAGGTCTCCTTGGATTTTGGCATGTATTCATCAGTATAGTTTGTTAAATAATAATTTCCAAAGCATCTATTATCATAGAGATTTGTTTCTGCTTTCGATTCCACCATTCTAGTTATCTCTATTTGCAAGTCTTTATACGTTCGGATAGATTTTCTATTCTTTTTAAGTATGTATATTGTTGTCCGTTGCTTACAGTTGATGCATCGATAAAGAGACATTTCTTTCCTTGATAGTATTAGACAACAATATATTATTGCCGATTAATCTCTGTGCGTAGACTGACATATCCTACAGCAAATGACCATTTTGTAATATCCTGTGATCCTTTCCAGTATGTACACCATTATCTCCTATGAGTATTTCATAATAGTTGTCTAATTTGAATTGTGTGGTTGTGTTATTGTATGAAATGTCCAACCATAACAGTTTGATACATACACACACATTTATATATATATATATATATATATATATATATATATATATATATGTATGTATGTATTTATATATATATATATATATATATATATATATAATATATTATATATATGTATGTATGTATTTATGTATATATATATATATATATCTATATATATATATATATATATATATATATATATATTATATATATATATATATATATATATAGAGAGAGGAGAGAGAGAGAGAGAGGAGAGAGAGAGAGACAGAGAGAGAAAGGGCAGAGAGATGTATGTATATATATCTAAAGATATACGTACATACATATGTGTGTGTGTGTATACAATCTTCTCTGGTATACTTGGCAGCCGCAACAATGTGATTGATTAGTTTTTTTTTCCACAAAAGCAAACTTAGCCATTCGATAAACAAAGATCGATAAAATATTATCAGACAAAATACTGGGGTCGATATAATCGACAAAAATCTACGAAGACTTTTACTAGTATTGCCACTGACCAAAGAGACCACAAAAGGACATTGTTAAAACGAATGCTATTTGCTGAATATATATAAGTATGATCTGCAAAATACTTTTTTTCGAATGTTATATCATCCATAATATTACATGAATGATAAGACGGTGAGCTGGCAGAAACGTTAGCACGCTGGGCGAAATACTTAGCGGTATTTCGTCTGCCGCTACGCTCTGAGTTCAAATTCCGCCGAGGTCGACTTTGCCTATCAACCTTTCGGGATCGATTAAATAAGTACCAGTTACGCACTGGGGTCGATGTAATCGACTTAATACCTATGTCTGTCCTTGTTTGTCCCCTCTATGTTTAGCCTCTTGTGGGTAATAAAGAAATAGGTATTTCGTCTGCCGCTACATTCTGAGTTCAAATTCCGCCGAGGTCGACTTTGCTTTTCATCCTTTCGGGGTCGATTAAATAAGTACCAGCTACGCAGTGGGTTCGATATAATCGACTTAATCCGTTTGTCTGTCCTTGTTCGTCCCTTCTGTGTTTAGTCCCTTGTGGGTAGTAAAAGAATAGAAATAGTTATTTCGTCTTTACATTGGAGTTCAAATTCCGCCGAGGTCGATTTTTACATTTCATCCTTTAGAAGTCGATAAATTAAGTACCATTTGCGTACTGGGGTCTATCTAATCGTCTCTCCTCCTCCCCCAAAATTTCGGACCTTGTTCCTAGAGTAGAAAAGAATATTTTATCATCGATTACTGCATATCCACTGGACTGTCTGTGTATCTGACCACTGGTATACTATATTTAAATTATTTTCTTCTTGATATTTATTAAATGTCATTGCAAATGCGAGAAGCAGTCGATGATATTTCATGAAGGTAGGATTCGTATGTCCGCGCAAAATCGTATTATATTGCCTCGAGTTAATTTACGTGATGTGAGTTTATATGTAGTGTGCACCACAAAAATGTTTTCACATATGTTCTTGCGCTTAATGTGGCTGTAGCTAAGTAGAGAACCAAAAGAGTTGGACCTGATGGTACGTTAAAAATATTCTTTGAATTAGATGCAGCATAGTGACAGGTTCGATAAACCGGAAGTAGTAACAGAAGTATATGTAAAACAGGCCGTAATGATTATAGAGTTTTGGAGACAATTGAAAAGAAAGGTGGCTTAGAGTTCGTAGAACAATAATTTTATGCATTTTTTAGAGAGAGGTATAGAGAAAGAGAGAGAGAGAGAGAAAGGGAGAGAGAGAAAGAGAGAGAGAGAGAAAGGGAGAGAGAGAAAGAGAGAGAGAGAGCACAAGGTAAAAGTAAGGAGTAAGACACAGAAATCTACGTTGAGTGTATAAAACGATAGTAGGAGGGTCTAAATGAACATAGGAACAAATAGTAA
This sequence comes from Octopus sinensis, assembly GCF_006345805.1. NCBI lineage: Eukaryota > Metazoa > Mollusca > Cephalopoda > Octopoda > Octopodidae > Octopus > Octopus sinensis. Next base: position 177,116,368 of record NC_042997.1, read on the forward strand.
AGCATTTTTGGAGGACCATACAGAGATGGGAGGAGGAGGGAAGGATATAAGTGATAAAGGAGTGATAGGATAAATATCTATAGTAGTAATAATAGAAACAATGCCCCATTCCCGAGATAGAAATATAGAAGTTGTATATCTTGTATATAGTGGAGGCACATGGCCTAGTGGTTAGAGCAGCGGACTTGCGGTCGAGGGATCGCGGGTTCGAATCTCTGACCGGGCGATGTGTGTGTTTATGAGCGAAACCTCTAAGCCCCACGCGGCTCCGGCAGAAGGTAATGGCCAACTTCTGCTGACTCTTTCGCCACAACTTTCTCTCACTCTGCGACAGACCGGCTTCCCGTCCAGGTGGGGAACCTATACGCCAAGGAAACCGGCTCTTATGAGCCAGACGTGGCTCGAGAAGGAACAAACAAACATATCTTGTATTTGAGTACAAGCTATATGGTTCAGATGGTTATTATATCGACTGAATTGATAGCAGTCGTAGAAGGATATTGTTATATTTTGTGCCAGTATACGAGAGGAAGGATAAGCTCTCCTATGTCATAGAAGAGAATGTGTGATGGATATTCACTTGGTGCTTAGTGTCTATAATTGAGGCTCAAATCTTGCAGATACATTCAATTCGGAACTTCATCAAGAAGATACATTCTGGAGATGTGTTGTATGACTTATGTGTGCAGTGAGTAGAATAACACAAGAGGGTTTAGGGAGTTATTACGTAAAAGAAGTGAATCTTTAGGGAGGAACATGTGAATGAGAGGTACAGTTTCTAATAAGCCACTGCCCTACTTATGTTTTATATATAGTGTACTCTGTATTATCTGGCTTTTCACGAAAGTAGTAACAGCATATACAAATGCAGGTCCCAAGGGCTATAGTATTATAGAGGCAGTTGAAATAGTGAAAACTGTATAGAGTCCGTAAAGTGTTCATTTGATGCATGTATGAAATAACAACTGGGTGTTGAGTGTTGTTCGAGGAATCCACTCTATTTCAAGCATTCAAACCAATTTCTGGTCAGAAAACAATTTCTTCGCTCCCTCGTATCGTTTTCAGGAGCGTCATGGAGGATTTTTTGCGTTGGTGTCCTTACTCTGATTGAGCAATGAAAAACCAAATATATTTAATTGAAAAGCGGAAAAAAAAAGTATTTACATGGTTACGACGTAATCGCGTTAACTTTTATCTCCGTTTTAAAAAGTATATCAGTGTGCTTATATGTACGCGTGTGTGCGCACGCGTATGTATACTTATTCTCATAAAAAACGCAATGTATATGAATATATATATATATGTATATGTATATATATGTATATATATATGTATGTATATATACAATTATACATATATACATATATATATGTATATATGTATATATATATATATATATACATATATATCTATATCTATATATATATATACACATATATACATATGTATATATATATATATATATATATATATATATATACATATATATGTATATATATATACATATATATATATATTATATTATATAGGTATATACATATATATATATGTATATATATTATATATATATGTATATATGTATGTATAAGCATATATATGTATATATATGCTTATACACACATTTATGCACACACACAATCACACACATATGGAGATATATATATACATACATTCGTATACGCTCATAAACGCACACATGTATACACATATACATACATGCATAAATACATTTACTCAGACTTACAGGCTTGCCCACACAAACACACGTAAACACGCACACACACAGACATTTTCATACACACGCATAATAGATAACTGATAAGTGTTGTTGTTGTTTTGTTGTTATTTAACCACAAAATAATATTCTCTTGTTGGCAAAGTGTTATGTTTCTTTGATCCAAATGTTGTTCTGCTACAATGACCCCTGCGTCAACAGCAACAACAACCACATTTTACTAAGAAAGCATAATAAACAGAATAAACAAATAAAAGTAGTGAATGAAAAATACATAGAAAAAAGTGAAAATTTTCTGTTCGTTTTAATCAATTACATTTTATAGAGAATATTCAATCATTTTATAGAAAATACTCAATCATTGCGGATTTCTATGAAGAAAAACACCATTAGATAACACGTTATACTACATATGTATGTATGTATGTATGTATGTATGTATGTATGTATGTATGTATGTATGTATGTATGTATGTATGTATGTATGTATGTATGTATGCATGTACGTATGTATGTATGTATGTAAGTATGTATTTTTGTATTTATATATGCATTTATATTTGCATGTATGAATATTTCTATAAATGTACGTATGTTTGTATATATATATGTTTGTATTTATATATGCATGTGTATGTATATATATGGATGTACGTATGCATGTATGTATGTTTTATGCATGTTTTGTGTGTATGTTTGTATGTGTATATATATAGATGCATGTGTGTATATGTGTATGCATTACACATGTGTATATGTATTGTACATGCGTGCATGTACGTATGTTTGTTTGTATGTATGTATGTATGTATGCATATATGTATGTATGTATGTATTCATATATGTATGTGTGTTTGTATGTATGCATGTATGTTTGTGTATTTATATATATGTACGCACGTATGTATGTGTACATGTAGGTATGCATGTATGTCTGTATGCATGTTTTATTATTAGAAAGATCCAGTTCCAATCCAATATCAAGGCTCTTTCGTTGGAATTTAGACAACACGAAAGAGATAGTTATGCACGTGTGCTTCTATGTTTACTTGTTTTTAATCAGAGGATATGGCCATGCTGGGGCTCCGCCATTGATATGACAAGTATCTTCTATTTCATCGTTAAGATCCTTTTTCCGGGTTTGGTTTGTTTCTGGAGAATTAGTGAGTCGGACAGAGCCACATTCGCTTGCGTTTCAGGCTGTGATGTGGGTTTATATAGTTTTTCATATAAAGATTTTTCTAAGTGTTCCTTAAATACATTCACATGTATGCTGCGCTGATCTCAGGTTCTTGGTCGGGTATTTCTTGAATCCGAAGCTGTTAATATATTAGATCCTTATTCTAGATGTAGACAGGGGAACATTTGGTAATACTTAGGAGCGTCCAATTCGTGGTTGGTATAGTTTCAATCCCAAATTTAGCTGGTAGACTCTCTGTGTATGTATGTATTTATGTATGTATGTATGTATGTATGTATGTATGTATGTATGTATGCATGTATGTATGTATATATAAATAAATATATATATATTAGAAGTATTGGGGGCGATGTACAGATTTAATTCTTTCATATATATATATATATATATATATATATATATATATATATATATATATATATATATAATATATATATATATATATATATATATGTATATATCGTTATCCTTTCTATTGTGTAAATTCGAATGGAATATATTCCGCTGACATGAAGACAGAAAAGTCTATCTTGCACGTAGCTTCTTTGTGGGCAACCTGAAAATACATGTTTAAAATTGGAAGATATAATGTCACAGGTAGAAGGCATGTGAAGTATTTGATAATAGTTGGCTAGATTACATGAAGACGATCGATTCTGTTCTGCACTCATCGATGCTAGCATCTTCCGATTTCTTATGACCATAAATCATATTCTGAACTATAGGGAACTTGTTCTCACTTTGGATCGTTGTTCTGAAATCAAGTACAAGAAGTCATTGTTCGGGGACTAAGAAGACGCTGCTTTGCTTGAGCAAATTTCAAGAACACGGTCTTTGTGGGATGTTTCTACTTGGTGTCACATAATGATGGGACACCTTTTATTTATAATTTCTAAGACTGTTGCTATTCATCTATGCTTGTTCCAGTATTAGTTGTGTTTAAAATATGTATGTTCACTACGCGACACTGTACTTACTGTAAAATCGTTATCATTTCTATTGAAGAAATTCGAATGGAATATATTCTGCTCACAAGAAGACAGAAAAGTTTATCTTGCACGTAGCTTCTTTGTGGGCAACCTGAAAGTACATGGTTAAAATTTGGAGTGTTATAAAGAAGAAACTTGATATAGTTACAGTTTTCATAGTATACAAGAATGAATTTTGGCTATGATAAATATTGCTATTTGAGTATAAAACAAGGGTGACATCAAAGCCAGTATAGTAGAATCTCCATCAATGATACTAAATGTTGAAGCAATTATCTTGAGTATTTAGGTGTTTTCTGTCAAATAAAAAACCTTCAGCTAAGCCACATGTTGCAAATTCGACTGGTAAATAGAACAATGAGATTATGCAAGACTTTTCTAAAGTTTAATGCGTGACTCATTGATGTTGCTGATGATCAATTCTCTATTATGAGGCTTCGTTTAATGATTAACAATCTGTTTCTTCTTTATGGGAACAACTCGAAGAATAAAAAGAGCACGTACATTATGCATATACATGCACAATGTAAAAGGAAAAATGAGGAAAAGGAAGCTATTTGAATGGCTGTAGATATAGATAAAGCAAATAGGAAAGAAAGAAATATGGAAAATAGAAATATGGATATGAATAACTGAATAGATATCCAGACATACGGGCATGCATAGAATTAAATGCAAAGATCTGTAACAGATAGCTAGTTCTGTAAAAGAGAGATAGATGTACATAACGATAAAATTGTAATGATGAATATATACATTGATAAATATATCTAGTTAGATGTGTAAATGATATATATATATTATTATTACAATTCTATCGTTGTATGTATATATATATATATATATATATATATATATATATATATATATATACATGTGTGCCTGTGTGTGTGTCTCAGGTGTGAGAGAGACAGATGCATTTATAAATTAATAGAAAGATGCGGATGCTGGGGAATTAAAATATAAAAGGAAGTAGAGGAAAATTCGATCAATTACTGTTAGGTTATGTAAATTTTACACCTCTCTTAATTAAGTAACTGAAAATAAATTGAACTAAAGTTAATAACCGACCGGGTTTTCATATAAAATTTCCAATTCTGTGAAAAAATGCAACAACTCAGGAGCGAATTTATGGCTAGCCAGCAATGAAGTGACTACCATTATTATCTCATAAATCTGTCACCATAATAAATTTTCCGCTGAGTATAAAATAGCTGAACAAATATGATGTCTGCTCGTTTATAAATGTATGCTTACACATACAGGCACACAAATAACATATATATATATATATATATACTTTACATTTAATTGGGTGCAGTCATTGAGCTGCACATACTCTGCGTGACTAGCGTGTGTTTTCGTATTTATTCTATCGTACTGTACAAAAATGTTTAACACCTCAGTTTGAATTTATCTCTGACTAGTCCCACGCTTTCTCAAGTCCTTCGGTTTGCTAAAAAAATCGAGCGTCTCACCATGAGTGGGCAATGTAAGTATATAGCATATATATTCAAAATAAGTTTTAATTACAATTATATTGCGAGTATTATTGATCTGATTATTACTTTCTTATGCTCCAGTCTGACGTAATCCACACCAAAGCAATATACTACCACGCTCTACCTCTACCCATTCTACCTAGTTTTTACTCATGTCGGTAACACTGGTATTGACTCTAATGTAGGTGTAATAACTAGAATTGCTAACTCAAACCTGAATGCAGTTCTATATTTAAGAGATGAGGAATTATATACATCATTTACATTATTTATATTCGACGGGTATTTGTCCTCATCTTGTTTGCTGTTAATACAACATTTCGGTTGATATATCCTTCCAGCCTTCTTCAGGTGTCTTGGGGAAATTTTGAATCTGGGTTCTCATTCCTAATGAGAAAGAGAACCCAGGTTGGAAATTAGGAATGAGAACCCAGGTTCGAAATTTCCCCAAGACACCTGAAGAAGGCTGGAGGGTATATCAGGTATATAAGGCGGCGAGCTGACAGAAACATTAGCACACCGGGCGAAATGCTTAGCGGTATTTCGTCTGCCGCTACGTTCAGAGTTCAAATTCCGCCGAGGTCGTCTTTGCATTTCATCCTTTCGGGGTTGATTAAATAAGTACCAGTTATGGCACTGGGGTCGATATAATCGACTTAATCCGTTTGTCTGTCCTTGTTTGTCCTCTCTGTGTTTAGCCCCTTGTGGGTAGTAAAGAAATAGGTATATCAGCTGAAACGTTGTGTTAACAGCAAACAAGATGAGGACAAATTTCCGCCGAATGTAAATAATCAAACCTGAATGTCTCGTTTAAAGACATTGCAGTCTGCAGTTGCGTACAAGCTACCAAACAAGGCTGAATGAACAAGCCCTGTAGACGCGCGTGTGTGCGCGCGCGCGTATATACATGCATGCATACATACATACATACATACATACATACATACATACATACATACATACATACATACATACTTATATACATACACATAAGCATACATACCTATGGCGTGTATCAAAGCTGATTGGAAAAACTCCCTACAGAATAAATTGTGAAAAAAATAATTACGATATCAAAGTTCATCGATCAGATGATTCATTATTTCGGTTTTATAGGTTCATTTATCAATTAAAAGAAGATAGAGCAAAGTGAAGAGATATGTCAGGTAAAGGATAGAATAGGAAATGATGGCATTAGTAGATTGTCTGTCGAAGGTCTTTGATATCCTCATCGATTTTATATTTGCAGTGAGAAACGTATATCTATGTAAAAAGTATCGTTCATGGTTCCATATATACATTTATTTATGACCACTTTATAATGGTAGTTTTGTAATTAAATGCGGCCATCAAAATTGGTGGATTATCAGACATTTTTACCCAAGGAATAACTGAAGATCCGCGCATGGTATTCTTAAAAACATAGCTAGCGAGATACTCAATCACACACATACACGCGCGCGCATAAATACACACACACGTGTGCATGCACACACAAATACACGCACGCACGCACCCACCACACACAGTTGTAATAATGAAGTCAAATCAAATAGAAATATTTTGAAATCATTTAATACGTACGTTTTTTGTCTGTGTAAATATATAACAGGAAATGTATGCATTACGTAATGCCTTCCTCAGTTAAAAGGTTTCAAAATTTCAATATTTTGAAATGTTTTAACTGAAGAAGGTCTTACGTGATGGATGCATTTCCATATATATATATGTTACACAGGCTGAAACGTGTGAATTAAATGATTTCAAAATATCACTATTCAGTTCAACTTCATTACTACCTCCGATCCGATTCGATACCAGCTCAACGTACCCAGTCCACACATTCTAACAAGGATTTGGAGTAGTTTGTTATGTTTGATGCGAATCGAAATGCTGGCACTATGCACTGCTTCTTAGTATAAGTGTCCCAGCATGGCCACAGCCTTAGGGCTGAAACACATAACAGAATAACTGAATATATATATATATATATCTGTGTGTTTTTGATGTACGTATTTTCGTATATATATATATATATATATATATGTATACATATATATTTGCATACACGGATGACTACGAAAGCTGCAAAGATGGATGTCAGGTACTGTAGGAAGTTCAGGTCTAATGATCTTGTTGGCTTGAGATAGACTTTATATAAGATACACACAGTTACACACACATTTGTAGATACATGCACACACTCACATATGTATGTATATGACATACAAGTATTTATTTGCATATATTTACAGTAAGAGAAAGAAGTCAGAGTAGCCAGTGGAATATATTTGGACAAGTATTAAGGCGGCGAGCTGGCCGAACCGTTAGCACGCCGGGCGAAATGCGTAGCCGTATTTCGTCTGCCGTTACGTTCTGAGTTCAAATTCCGCCGAGGTCGACTTTGCCTTTCATCCTTTCGGGGTCGATTAAATAAGTACCAGTTACGCTCTGGGATCGATATACTCGACTTAATCCGTGTGTCTGTCCTTGTTTGTCCTCTCTGTGTTTAGCCCCTTGTGGGTAGTAAAGAAATATATATTTGGACAAGTATGAATAAGAGTATATTAAAAAGACAAATTCTTGCTTTTTAAAAAAGCTATCTTCGCTTACAAAGTGTAGATCATTCACTTCGTGGGATTGTGTGTGTGTGTGTGCGTGTGTGCACGTGTGTGTGTATTTATGTATGCATATATACATATATACATACAAACACATATAAAATAAGAGGGGATTAGTAAATCCGAGCTGGTTCTTCAGTAATCTCGAGATTACTGGCCAGTACAGTGTAAAATAATAGATGGTTTACCTTAAAGAAAATGTCCATACGAATTAAAATTTCATAGCTAGCAAGTTAGACCCAGAGTAAGATATATTAAGTCAAAGACAGGAATGTATAGTATTGTATTAAATACTTTAGTTACGTTCGTTTCAACATTACATAGAATTAAAATTTTGATTTCAAATTTTGGCACAAGGCCTGCAATTTGGGGGAAGTGTGTAAATCGATTACTTCGGCCCCTAAAGTTGAACTGGTACTTATTGCGTTGATTCCGAAAGGCACAGTCAACGTCGGTGGAATGTGAAAGTAGAACGTAGAGACACAAAGTGTGGCTAAGCATTTTGTCTGGCGCGGTAACGATTCTGCCAGCTCGCCAAATGTAAACATTAATTCCAAATTTTGGCACAAGGCCAATAAATTCGAGGGAGGGGTAAATCGATTACATCTATCCGAGTGTTCAACTGGTACTCATTTTATCGAGCTAGAAAGGATGAAAGATAAAGTCGACCACAACGGAATTTGAGAGCAGAACGTAAATACGGCGAAATGGCGCTAAGCCCAGCGTGCTAACAATTCTGGCAGCTGGCAGAATGAATTTATAATAAAGGAATGATATGTATAGTATTACAACATTTTCATGTAATACTTTCAAAGCTTTGTCTGAGGAATTGCACATGGTTTATATGTCTAAATATCAAAATTTCATTAATTATGTATATTTTATTAATATTTATAGTCATGTAATGTTTTTTTTTCTATGTAGTACAATGGAATTAAATGTAATGCTATGAATTTCTGTTTTCGACTAAATACACATGAATATACACACATATATATATATATATATACATACGTACATACATATATACATACATACATACATTTTCACCACATACATAAAATACATCCATATATTAACACAATACATATACCTCATGAGATAAAATGTGTGTATTATACGTGTGTTAAATATTACTATTTATGTGATGTGTTTTATATTATAGATATTTATTTGGTGATCGATTTAGTATTGTAATTACTTTCTGTTTTATTGTCTTTTTAGCAATACTATACCACGATTAGATTATATATGCACGCCCATTGTCACCCGTATCAATAAATATGCTGCTCTACTTCCACTGACATTCATGTACAGCTGTGTACATGTGTTTATGTAAAGTTCAAGATGCCAGAGTTCTACACTGAAAATGATTTTACAAATAAATCGCTATGGGAATTTACATGTAGATGCTATTTTCAAGAATAGGTATAGAGGCGGAAGAGTTAAAAATGAATAAGTGCAAGAGAAAAGGCATTCGCTTAATGGCTAACATTACTTTAATAATCTCATCAAATAGGGGAGATAACTCTGTAAACGTTTTGGTCTTATTAGCCTCCATCAGCATAATATGAACTTCAATGTCCTGGTTGAAATAGCAATAAGAGTCATCAACTCTTTAACTGAAACATTAAATTCCATAGCTATTCTAGTAATAATGTTGAATATATTTACCAAAATCTAGAACTGGCATTTTCTGCAAGTCACGTTGTCTCAATAAACTTGACATATCTCAACAACAACAAAAAATAGGTTTAAACACAATAGATGGATAGACATCGAAATAAAAACCCATCCAACGTACTCATACAATCAAACGCTTAAAGAAACAGAAGTTCAGCAAAGTTCAACACCATCACTTCTTTAACAAAAAAGTATGAATGCATTAACAGGAAACATCTTGCATTATCCAGATATAAAGGTTTTCCACAAGCACACCATATAAATACCAACGAACAATAATATATTACAAGATAAGATGATAATACGAAAATACAGAAGCATCATCCAGCGCAAATAGTACAATATATTGCAGTACATTAAGACGCATGCCCTAGTGGTTAAGGTGTTGTACTCATCCTTTTATTTCCTACTTGTTTTAGTCATTTGACTACGGCCATGCTGGAGCACCGCCTTTAATCGAACAAATCGACACCAGGACTTATTCTTTGTAAGCTCAGTACTTATTCTATCGGTCTCTTTTGCCGAACCGCTAGATTACGAGGACATAAACACACAACATCGGTTGTCAAACGATGGTGGGTGGACAAAGAAACAAATATATATATATATATACCACGGGCTTCTTTCAGTTTCTATCTACAAAATACACTCACTAGGCTTTCATCGATCCGAGGCTATAGTAGAAGACAGTTGCCCAATGTACCACGCAGTGGGACTGAACCCGGTACCATGTGGTTAGGAAGCAAGCTCCTTACCACATAGCTACACCTGTGCCTTGATTACGAAACTGTGGTTTCGATTCCTGGACTTGGAAGTGCTTTGTGTTCTTGAGCAAAAATGCTTCATTCAACTTTATTCTAGTTCATTCAGCTGTAAATGGTAACCCTACGATGGACTGGCGTCTTGTTCAGTGGGTATGTTAGCCGGGTTGCCTATCCAGATGTGGAATAGCATCACTTGAATTGTGTATGGAACAATGCGAGAAAGCAGTACAATAGAATTAAATGTAATGTCATGAATTTCTGTTTTCGACTAAATACACACACATACACATGAATATACACATATATACATACGTACGTACATCTATACATCTATACATACATACATCTATACATACATACATACATACATACATACATACACATACATACATACATACATACATACATTTTCACCACATACATAAAATACATCCATGTATTTACACACAATACCTATTATATCTATTATATAAAATCCGTTCTGTCTGTCTGTATGTGTCTCTTCTAGGATCTCGGGCATCCTCCATCCGATTGCTCTCAAATTTGATATGCAGATACCAACGGTGTCTGGGCGTGCATAAGTCTTGAAAAAATTATAAAAATCGATTCCAGGTGAGAATGCGACTGATAAAGACCAGTTGTTTTGAGAAAATTTGGTTTAAATATTTGACAACTCAGCACCGTCCATTGGACAAGGGACGTTTTGCCTGTATCACATAAGATACAATGCGTGTGTGCGTGTATGTATGTATGTGTGTGTATGTGTGTGTGTGTATTATACGTGTGTTGTAAACATATTACTATTTATGTGATGTGTTTATACATAGATACTGGTTGATACAGTGTTACTGTAATACGACATTGTGATACCTTAATAACTGACTTATTAACGATATTTATGACTGTTTAAACGTGTAAGTTTGTGAAATCGCTGCCACTTCGTCGGTTACGACGACGAAGGTCCCAGCTGATCCAATCAACGGAGCAGCCTGTTCGTAAAATTAACGTGTTTGTGGGTGAGCACTTCACAGAAGGTGTATCCTTAATGTAGTTCTCAGGGACATTCAGCGTGACGCAGAATGTGACAAGGCTTGCTCTTTGGAATAGGGGTACAACTCATTTTTGCCAGTTGAGTGGACTGGGGCAGCGTGAAATAAAGTGTCTTGCTCAAGGTCTTGCATCGCCAATAATTGAACTCACAACCTTACGATCGTGAGCCGAGTGACCTAACTACTAAGTCACGCGCCTTCACTAAGTTTGTGTATATGAGTATGTATATATGTATGTGTGGAGGTGCAATGGCCCAGTGGTTAGGGCAGCGGACTCGCGGTCATAGGATCACGGTTTCGATTTCTAGACTAGGCATTGTGAGTGTTTATTGAGCGAAAACACCTAAAGCTCCACGAGGCTCCGGCAGGGGGTGGTGGCAATCCCTGCTGTACTCTTTCGCCGCAACTTTCTCTCACTCTTTCTTCTGTTGGCCTGCTCGCTTAGCCAGCGGGGTGGCGTCATTTAAAGGTTAAAACAATGCGAAACGCATTGTGATCAGCGATGTGTAGCAACATCTGATAGCCTGGTCGGTCACGGTGATCACGGTGATATATGTATGTAACTATATATAGAATATACTTATGGGTGGTAGGAGCAAAATTTACAAGCAAAATAGATCGCAAACTGCCTCAGAATATAGACAGAAGATGGTTTACTGACTCGCCGCACGCTTCACATTGTACAGAGAGGGGGGGAGAGAGGGGGAGAGAGAGAGAGAGAGAGAGAGGAGAGAGAGAGAGAGAGAGAGAGAGAGAGAGAGAGAGAGAGAGCAAAAGAGTGATTCATTAAGAGTGTTAACATAGGTAGTACAGAATGGGTTTCATAGTTTCTGAAAATTATACGTTACTTGGAAATTTTGTAAAGAGGTTTTCGATGTAGTAAATTGTGATTATGTTGACAAAATTTTTAGAAATAATAAATATTGAAAATTACAAATGAGAAATCTGTTTTATTTCCATACTGTTTCTCTCTACCAAATTTAATTCTCAAGGCTTAAGTCGATCCGAGGTTATTGTAAAAGGCTGGATATTGTTGTTTGGAACATAGGAGCAACGGTATGTACCACCATAGAGGTTAGCTGCTCTGCAGATACAAATATCTCTTTGAAAATCCAGGAACAAGAGGAGATTTATGGACAACTGCTTCGAAACCTCCAGCTTCTATATCCAGACTTTGTGTCCGTGCTAATGTTTTTGTGCTTGTGTTTGTCCCCCCAACATCGCTTGACAACCGATGCTGGTGTGTTTACCAAAAATAATAGGAGCATTAGGTTTTGTTAGTAAATGCTTAAAGGAGAATCTGGATAAACTGGGATTTTCAGAAAGAGAAATCGACCGGCTAATTTGTATATACTACAAGTGCAATCTGTAAGTGGAACAGTAAAAATATGCAAGACTTTTCTCAAGCTCCAAATGTGAATTTGTCTGTGTTAACTACATCCCAAAGATGGGGCTTTGTATCTTTGTTGGAAACCGGCTCCCTCTTCAGTGGAAGATTTATAATAATTAAAAGATTGAAGCAACATACATACATACATACATACATACATACATACATACCTAAGGACATCTACTCTCATTATTCCAGTGGTAAATATCACCTTATAAATCTATTATGGAATGTTACCTGGAGAGGTGGCAAAGTTACGTAAACATCTTGTTGCATAATTTTATTATTTTGCACGTTACGAATTTGTGTGGCACAACGTGTTAACAATAAATTTGCTAGTGAATCGTTTGTAGTAATATCTCTTTTACTTGTTACAGTCATTTGACTGCGGCCATGCTGGAGCACCGCCTTTAGTCGAGCACATCGACTCCAGCACTTATTCTTTGTAAGCTTAGTATTTATTCTATTGGTCTCTTTTGCCGAACCGGTAAGTTACGTGGACGTAAACACACCAGCATCGGTTGTCAAGCGATGCTGGGAGGACAAACACAGACACACAAACACACACACACACACACACACACACACACACACACACAAACACACACACACACACATATATATATATATATATATACATATATACGACGGTCTTCTTTCAGTTTCCGTCTACCAAATCCACTCACAAGGCTTTGGTTGGCCCGAGGCTATAGTAGAAGACACTTGCCCGACGTGCCACGCAATGGGACTGAATCCGCAACCATGTAGTTCGTAAGCAAGCTACTTACCATACAGCCACTCCTACGATAATATGAATAGTATCTATTCGTTTCATTTCTGCATACATGCATACATACATACATATATATATACATACATACATACGTACGTACGTTCATACATACATACATACATACATACATACATACATACATACATACATACATACATACGTACGTACGTACGTTCATACATACATACATACATACATACATACATACATACATACATACATACATACATACACGCACCCACACAAGTACACACATATGTGAGTGCGTGTGCTTGTGTATCTAGGTCTTATTTATGCCATGTAGAGAATTGAAATCTTCGATGCCCAAAGCCATTCTGATTCTAGTTGACGTTTTAATGCATCATGAGTTGTGAATATAGTAATTATCGAAATAGTTCCTAACTAGGGAGTGTTACAGATCCTTACAATGGTGTCTTAATAGTAGTACTTACATACAAATTCTATATACTGAATTTATTTAATGGCATAAATGACGCACAAGGCGTATCGGACGCATCACAATTTCAGCAGCGAATGTTCAGGAAAAATTTTACTACATTATAGCATGGAATATAGTCTCACTGTGATGTATAGAACCAGAGTTACCTTTTGAGCGGTGGGCAATGCCGAAATATATGTCATCAAATGCAGTACGTAACCTAGAGCACCCCGATAAGATGGCCTCCAAATTCTGGTTCACTCTCGTCGAAAAAATAAATCTTGCTACAATTACACCTTGTTTTAAAAATGAAATACATGGAAATTCACATACCGAATGTAGACCCAGATGCACGATGCATTATGTAGAAAAGTAGAAAATGCGAGATATTTTGGCTGGAATACCTTCGATCAGAGGTCTGCTCAGGCAACGTTTGTTCATTTGACTGTTTAGTGTGTTCAACATAGAGACAGCCTAGCAGCAATGCGAATATTCGATAGGTACTACATGTTTGTTCCTTCTCGAGCCACGCCTGGCTTATAACAGCCGGTTTCCCGGTTTCCTTGGCGTATAGGCTCCCCACCTGGACGGGATGTCGGTTCGTTGCAGATGAGCTGCAAGATGCAGGAGGAAAGAGCGAGAGAAAGTTGTGGCGAAAGAATCAGCATAAGTTCGCCATTACCTTCTGCCGGAGCTGCGTGGAGCTTAAGTGTTTCGCTCATAAACACACACAACGCCTGGTCCGAGATTCGAACCCGCTTTCCCTCGACCGCGAGTCCGCCGCTCTAACCACTAGACCATGTGCCTCCACAGGTATTACATAACCTTATTTTATTTATATTGCTATTTAATTATATACGCTTGTACTTATTTATTGTTCGCATTAATCTGTGTGTGATTCTACACACACACACATACAAATATTCGCGCGCGCACGCACACATGCACACACACACACATGCACACACACACAAATACACATATACACATACATGTAGACACACAAATTTGTATTTTTACTCATACGTAGAAACGTAGGAAATTTACAGCAGGATACTCTGTATGTTATCGACTAATACAGTTCCGCAGTACATAAGAGAATTGGGAAATATTAAGTAACAAATTGAGTCAGACATAATAAAGATAGAGAAACCAAATACATTTGTATGTCTATGAAACCCAATATATCTATAATCGCAGCCATCTTTTTCTGCGTATATGCATGTATGTCTATTTTTGCATATGTTTTCTTTGAGCATCGTTTAAATTCTTATTTACAAAATTGAAACCGGTCATTAACGAAGAGAGATATCTTTTTTTTATTTGAATCTAGGGAGTTCCAGGGATTCGTGAATATGTGTGTGTGTGTGTGTGTGTGTGTGTGTGTGTGTGTGTGTGAGCTAATGACTTTGAATAAATGTGAGCATGTGGATACGATTACGTTCATGTAATGGCTGTGAACATATCAGTAGTGCACGAGTGTGTGTTTGACTACTCTTTCTGTATGGATGCCATACATGCACAAGCTGATTATGCGCATAAATTCATTTAAGGAAAAACTCAAATGCAGAATTTTTGGAATATTTTACGAATCATTGCTGTACCAATAATTGATTGCAATTTAAGGATGCAGATCAGTTTACTTTGTTCTTTCTTGGAAATCCATACATCTTCACACTTTTATGCGAATCTGTCATTACGAAATCTAGTACACGAATGAACACCTATAACCCGGATACAAAAGATGCAAATACCTCATTATCTCGCTGCTAGATTCTCTCTTTTTCCATAATTTTAGATTATATATTCACATCTGTTTGGCAGTTGGCTTACACAGCATTGCCTGATTTTTGTTCTTTTTCTTATAAAACACTATTGAGTCTTTTGTGTTTGCTTATGGTTACTGTTTTCATTTGGATCTTCCGTCAATATTTCTTATTTTTAAAGGTGTGAATACTTTCTTGTCATGATGTGCCTTTCATATAATCGTCTGCGCAATCCACCCTTCAGAACGTTTTGTCTTGTGGAAGATTGTAACTTGATAACATTTTGCGGTAGTTATTGAGGATGTAGATGAGATCGTCCACACTTATATGAAACAATCAATACATTCTGCCACAAGGTAAAGTTTGGGAGATATATGTACCTCTTTCATTACTTAGATATTTACTAGCTGTCTGCAATTCCTTAACAGGGAGAGATATCTATGTAACACAACTGGAGTGACTACGTTTCTGTTAATGTTTATGTTTTCTTAGAGAATTAGAAACAGTCACTAACAAAGTGAATTCTAACTTGCAGGATATTACCTATCTGTGATGAGAATATTTCTCTCCCGAGTATTTACTTAAGGAAATTTGGCCGTTTATCCTTGCTTTAAATAGATTGGTCAGTATGACTGTTGATTTGGAAGTTACTGTTGGTGGCTGTCTTCCGTGTTTTAATGAGTCTGTGGCTGATCCCTTCAAGTGTCCAGTTTAGTATCACAAATGTTGGTATTATCACTGGAACTATAAAGCATTAAAATATATAGTCGTATAAAGTGAGGACAGCTCTGACTTTCACACCTTCCTAAGTTGCTAAAATATTATTTTGTCTGGCTAGACTTACCTACAGCATCTACATATTCCATTTTCTCGTTGATTTTGAGGTGCATGTAGGGTTCGTCATTAGAAGGAGGAGGAAACTGATAGGTTGTTGGTATCCACATTCCTTACCAAACAAACAATCTTTCCTCGATTGACTATTAAATATGAATATTTATCTTGACCAAATTCCATTCTTATATCACGCGCTGCGATTACTTATGCGTCTTGGTGTTGTGAATATTACCCGAATACGACTTAAGATCATTGACTAAATAAGGTTTGCTTATAATAAATTTTCTCTCATTCATAAATCTTAACATGTAATCTACATTTTTTAACAAGACTGATAAGAGGTTCTCTGTTAACGAGGGCAAGCGGCGTTTTAGACGAGTAGTCCCTCTGGAATGTTCCTGTCTATAATCTAATTCCTTCTGTGACAGGTATCTGTGTGCTGTCTATTAGCTGTATGGATCATGTTGTTAATCTTTTACTGATGCCAATTATAACAGATGGTATCGTTGTGGCGATTCTAGAGACAAGCACTTTCTTATAATCTACTCATTGGGTCAGCAGTCTTCAGCGATGGTAACTTCCCTCTCCTCTTAAAGTTACTATTGATAATGAGGAGCCTTTCGGCAGAGTCTGAGTCTTTCTTTCTGTCTGTTCATCATTAACTGCGTTTGTTTAGGAGTGAATTTGGAGAAACATATTCAAACAATTTATGTACAGTTTATATGTAACATTTAAGCGTTTTATGGGGCTTTGGTTTTTGGTGACGCATTTTTTTTGTTTCTTAAGTAATGTACAAATAACTAACCAGTCTGCTACATGTGTTCAGAGGTCATTGTGTTTTGAAACAAATCGAAGAGAATTTCCTTGCAAAACATGTGCTTTCCATACCAATAGCCAACTCTCAGATCTCTCCCAAATGATATTCCTGTCATTATTTTTATAAAAATTGTCCAGAGAATTTCAATGTCGATGTCATGTTTTGGATCAGACATTTGCATAGTATTCATACTGCAGCTGACTTAATCACACTGCGTAACGGTTATACTGTTTATAGCGATGCTCTAAATTCTGGACACTTTCTAATACAGTTGTTATTTCTTGACCTTATGCCTGATTCCTCCTCATTTTTGTCAATTTCGAAGGATAGATTTCACATTTAAATATACTAAAACACGCTTATATTAGCATAGAGATATATGAAATACTATATAATGTATAACATTATTTACTTCAGAATATGACAGCTTATAAAACTATTTAGTAGGATAACCTTTTGCTTTAATTATTTCATTAATTCTTGACGTGGCAGTGAGGAGATTCTTTAACTTTTCAGGATTTATGATTCTAAACGATGCCTTGTTAATTGCTGAAATTAATTGCTGAAATTAATAGTGTTCTGATATTTGGCTAGTAAACCGATTCCAGTCTCTTGATTCGCGAACATAAATGTTCTCTCCGATAAAGGTCAGGGAAGGTTAGAGCCCATTGTTAACGCTTATTTTATGACCCTTTCAAACATTCACACATGATTTTGCTGTATGACATGGTACACTGTCTCGTTGAATAATGACATCGCCTAAATCATCTGGGAGTATGGAACTGATTCCAAAGAACTTCTTTATAGTTCTTAAAAATTCATATTTCGTTTATGATTTCTGTACGATCAACACTTCTGGCAGAATCCCACTTCCTCAGCTGCATTACATGGGCAGTATATATCATTGTAAAACCAAATGTTTTACCATGTTCATTGTCCTGCTTCTCACATATTTCAATCAATTCTATTCAAAAAGTGACACCTTCGTTTCACCACAGTTCATCCCTTATGTTCCCTTGCTCGAAAAGATATTTTCTTTGAAGAACATTCGCGTATGGTATTTTTTCTTAATATTCTTGCTTTAAGTTCTCCATCAAAGAGTCGTTGTCTTACAAGTTTATCGCTTAAACTGATCTCACTAGCCGCTACAGTGGCTCTATTTCGCTTATTGTTGTTCAGCGATCAGTTAGAGCTAATGAAAGATGGGTGAATTATTCTGCTCGCTTTTTGAAACATTTCACCTATTTTTTCATTTTTTCTTTGCGCTTTTCAGTGAAGATGATTGGATTTTGCAGTACATCTTTTCCCAGTTTTCTTAATATTTGTTGAATAGTATATGTTTCTCCTTGAGGAGTTACTGCCTCTCCTAGTTTGACAATGATTGTCTAACGCGAAAGTCATGAAGACAAAACATGGAGCAAGTTCAAATACAAATTCTATCAAATGATGCAGTTTTATCTCAAAGATGAATGACAATACATCGTGTCTCAATATTGCTGAATATCAAATGCAGTACGATCTTATATAAATGCTGATCGGCTATTGAATGTAAAGTGATGGAATATGTAACTTTTACTCCTATATAATAAAGTTGAATATAATCTCATCACCACAGATATTGCAGGTGACAATTCTTCAGGATAGATATCCTGAGACGATGAATTTCCAAGCGGCAACACCTGGGGAAAAGGGTAACAAATTTTCAGGTGGAGGTGAGATTAAAACACAAAGACATTTCACTACCAGCAACATCAATATCATTATCACTACTAACGCTATTATTATCACTACTATCACCGTCATTATCACTACTCTTATTTACAACATCGCTACTTCTATTACTAACTAGATTATTTTTTAAAAGCTATTACATATAGGCGTAGGAGTGGCTGTGTGGTAAGTAGCTTGCTTACGAACCACATGGTTCTGGGTTCAGTCCCGCTGCGTGGCACCTTGGGCAAGTGTCTTCTACTATAGCCTCGGGCCGACCAAAGCCTTGTGAATGGATTTGGTAGACGGAAACTGAAAGAAGCCCGTTGCCCACCATGCTTCGACAACAAATTTTGGCGTGTTTACGTCCTCATAGTTTCGAGGTTCGACAAAAGGGTTCAACAAAATAAGAACTAGGCTTAAAAATAAATAATAAATACTTGGGTAGATTCGTTCGACTAAAATTCTTCAAGGCGGTGCCCCAGCATGCCAAAGACTTATCGCTGAAACAAGTAAAAGACAGGAGACATTGTGCAAAGTAAAACTCCACT
>NC_042997.1:177143711-177213711 GCF_006345805.1 Octopus sinensis
CATATAAGTCTTTCACTCGCCATACATATTTTTGGCAAAGTTCTGGGGATTATTTTCCCTCATTCTTCATAGTGAACACGTGTTTGAAGAACGGTGCTCGAAGCTGCTTTCACATCTTCCGATGTAATTTTTCTCCATTTTTACATTGTCTACCCGGGGTGTTATTTTATTAATATACTCAACTGCTTTGTTTAACCATCTTCTGAAAATGTAAAGCTTTCTTTCTTTGCAACTGAAGTTTTGTTTCCATTGTATTGGATAGCTCATCGGAATTTGCTCGTCATGATATAACTGACTTATTTTGTGTAGCTGTAATTTGATGTTCTTACTAAATAGCTTATGGTATTTTTTGGTTGGCAAGTTCTTTATTCACGATAAGAAGTTAGGTTCTGAGCTACATTAAGTTCCACACTTTTATTGAAAAGCAGATTCAATTAAAGTATGTACGCATTTTTCGGTTCTCTGAGCTGCCGCTCGTTACAAGGTAAGAAGTTTAACTCATTTTAAAATCAGTTTCATACAAACGTGTTAGTGCAATCGTTGGAAGCTTCTTAAATGTTTCCTAACTCAGGATATGTTTGATATGCTACGCCTTTTAGTAAAAATAATTTTAAAACTATGATGTGATAAGGGGTATTAGAAACAACTTTTTTATGTTTTTGTTACTCATTCGTCTTCTTTATCGTTGGTGTTTATCGGTGACTATATGTTCTGTATGATAAGAAATTAACTCTGATAAAGTTGGTCGTAACTACAATTTTTGGGACAAACTATTTAGTAGGCATTATTAATTTTTTCATATATCTGTCTAGGACAACAACCTTTTGGATTGTGTAAATTGGTAAGACCAACGTCTCGGAATAGTTCTGTATCTAGATCTTTGAATTCATTTCGTTGCGTATATAAGATACAAGCCTACCAGCTCATATAATCTTTATCTGTCATAGCTCATCATATTAATATTAAATAAGAAACATCGACAATTTCCCAAGTGGTGAGCTGTCGAAAATAAAACAAAGCAAAGATGTTAGTTCTCTCAATTCGACATTTTAATATTCTATCCACGAATTACTAAAGTTGTGTTCACTAATACAGGAGAATTCGAAAGAAAAAATACAGCAGCAACACTCACAACGGTATCAGTATTACACTGCGTCTTAGAAAGTCCCTACTCTTCAATAATAGCCCCAGACTGGTAAAAAACAGTAAGGGTTATAAATATGTGCAGGCTGTACATGTATACACACACACACACACACACACACACACACACACACACACACACACACACACACACACACACACACACACACACACACACACATATATATATAAGTGTATATATGTGTGCGCATTGAATATATATATGTACGTATGTATACACATACATAGCACGTATGTTTTCGATGCGTTTCGTATAATATATAGTCAAAGACAAGAGAATTTCATAAGGAAGTGAGAACATTTTTGAAATATCACTTTTGTAAGATGGATAAGAACCGTTCCATTTGATCATGTTTGTGTTGGTCACTTCGGTAATGGCCCATGGGTTGCTGGACATAATAATATTAATGAAACTAAAATTTAAAAACTGTTTAAAGTTGATTTATGAAATGACACTCATCACTTGCGATGTCGAGGCTTTTTGTTTGTCCAGATTCAAGATCCTTATATTTAAGGAGAGAAATGAAAAATGTGATGCTCATATTTTTCTCAAATGTATAAGCAGTATATGAGAAAGAAAATGATATATAATGTGGCTCATTATTTGATAAATAGTTTTCGTCTTAATTATGTAGCAGATTAAAAGGATCAGTACAGCACCAGACAAAATTTTTTACGGTAATTGCTCCGGCTTTCTACATTTTTAGTTCAAACCCTGCCAATGTTATCTCAGCCTTTTATCTGCCCGAGGTCGATTAAATAAAGTACCAGACAAGTACTAAGGTCGATGTTATCGACTAATTCTCTTCTTTCAGTATTGCTGGCTTTGAAAGGTGACGAGCTAGCAGAATCGTTAGCGCGCCGAGAAAAATGCTAAGCGGCACTTCACCTGTCTTAACTTTCAGAGTTCAAAATCCGTCGAGGTTGACTTTGCCTTTCATCCTTCCAGGCTCGATAGAATAAGTACCAGTTGAGCACCGAAATAGATGTAATCGACTTAAATCCTCCCCCAAATTTGCTGGTCTTGTGCCAAGATTTGAAACCAATATTGCTGGCTTTGTGCCGAAATTAGGAATTATTTTCATTATGTAAAAATTCACTATATACTTAGGAAATGAAAGGCGGCGAGCTGGCAGACACGTTAGGGCGCCGAGCGAAATGCTTAGCGGTATTTCGTCTGTCGTTACGTTCTGAGTTCAAATTCTGCCGAGATCGGCTTTGCTTTTCATCCTTTCCAGTTTCGCACTGGAGTCGATGTAATCGACTTAATCCGTTTGTCTGTCCTTGTTTGTCCCCTGTATGTTTAGCCCCTTGTGGGCAATAAAGAAATATATATACTTAGGAGATGAGAAAAGAAGGATTTGAAGTTAATGCTTTTTCCAAACACTGAGGTAAAATGGCTTCAGTCGCCTCTTATAGAAACAAATGTTACAATATGAGGATGCTGGGACTTAATGTCTACCAGATTTGACATATTTCTTAATATGGCTGAAATAAGAAATATATTCAACTGTATATTAATTTTTACCTTTCCCAACAGCCTTCTTCTGATGTAAAGCGAAATAATAGTGCACAAAGCAAAGTTAAAATATTGCACGAACTAATTCTAGGTGAATTAAGAATGTTTCGTGCTAGTCACGAACAGCCGTTTCTATAATATATGGCTTCTGTTATTTGTTTTGAACAGTTATCTTCTTTTTATATATATAGTTTTATTTTTTACACCTCCACTGTGTTTGATATCTTGATTCAATACATTCGTTTGATGGTAAGTTGGAATGAATAGATATTTTTTTTTACGAGGTTCCTAGTAAAACATTTATTTTGCCAACTGTAACATGAAATACATAAAATATAGTCTGTTTAATGTTGTGTACATTTATATTTATATGTTCTGAGGTAATTTTCATAACTTTATTTCACTAATTCAATCTTAATGTTTTCTTTACTTTGTCTCGTCGAATAATTCTTCTCTTCTTTTATATTTTCTAGTTTAAATTCTTCTTTTCTTTTTTATTTTCCACTAATTTCGCATTTCCTTAGATACAAAAACATTAAAAAAGTAAAGACGTTAATTAGAAGCTACGTGGGGAAGTATGAAGTCATGTTTCCATTATCTCTGTATGAGGAATTAGAAACACGAGGTTGTTGTACCTCTAGTTTAATTCGTTTTAGACATCACGCGACAATTATACTAATTATTTCTGCATCAAAATCCAGGTTTCTAAAATTAAAGCAACTGCACTTGAAGATTGGAAGGTTGTAGTTAGCTGAGTTGACAAGGTGACATACTGCTCTCCAAGAAATTCAAAATTGGTATTTCATTACCAATGCTGCACTGCGTCTATGGTCGCTCTCAATAACTCAGCCATCTTTGATAGATTTTTATTTCATTATTTAGGCTGGAAAGAAAGGTTGAATCGTTACCGCAGCAGAGAAAATAACGGCATTTCTCTCGTTTTTGTGTTCAAATTCCATTGGGATCTACTTTATCTTTTATTTTCTGGGGCTGATAAAATAAGTACCAGTTTATCTCTGGGGTCGATGTAATCGACTATCCTTCTCTCCCAAAATTTCAGGCCCTGTATTTCTAGTAAAACGAATTATTTAGTCCCGAAAGAGATCTATAGATTCACAAAATTTTTAGGACGTGGAGAATTGCTTCAAAATTCTTTGCGGTATTTAGTTGCAGCGTTCTACGTTCTGAGCTCAAATCTCGGCAAAGTCAACTTCACCTTTCACGGTTAAGAAAATAAAGTATCAATCAAATACTGGAGTTTATATTGTCTATTGTTACCCCCTCAGTATTTCTGATATGCCTGGATACAAATTTAATTATTCAGTTTGAAAAGAGGCGGTGGATTGGTAGAATCATTAAAGCGTCGGTCAAAATATCAGGTGTCATTTTTACCGACTCTTTACGTTCTAAGTTTAATTCCCGTGGAAGTCAGCTTTGTTTTTATCCTTTCGGGGTCCATAAAATAAAATACCAGTCAAGTACTGGAGTCAATTTAATTGACTAAACTCTCCCCCAAATCTGAAGTTGATTGTCTATCAAATAAACTATCATTTAGTTCCAAGGAGCAGAGGAATATTTTCACACCCGATGCCAAATCTGTAACAGCTGTGGGGTGATACTTTTCAACGGAACATGGGCAAAAAATGGAGTTTCGAGGAAAGGTTAAATATAGAGATTAGTTTGGATTTTGGAGGAGAGACAGTTGGAATCACAGAACAAATACAGCACGTAAATTGGCACACTGTTAGCTAATTCAGAAGAGAAGAGAGGTGGAGGTAGGCAATTCGTTAGTTTAAAGAAGAAAAAGCCATTGAAGTCGCGGAAGAAGTGACAAATGATGGATAAAATACGTTGAGATACTAACGGTTATAGCTGCACATGGATGCCATATATATATATGTGACCTCGTGTGTACCGTTGGCGATTGTTTTCCCTCTGTCTTCCCTTCTCTGGATCTTTCTTTCTCCTATGTTTCCGACGAAGAGCTCCGCTCGAAACGTTAAATCCTCCTTCTTTCCTTCTCTCCTGAGCGTCCAATAATACTATATTTGTTCCACGTCCTCGCGTTGTGTTTTTTTGTGCTTTCTTGTTTGGATTAACTATATATATATATATATATATATATATACCATAGAGCAGGTAGGTTGTTGCACCTGTTTTTTTATGGTTGAAAAGATTATTTCAAATCATATCTTGTGTATCACTTGAAGAGGTTTCCACTTTGTTTGCTCATGTTGAGCTACACATAAGCTATGTCATCTAGTCGTGCTCTATATTGAAGTCTTTTCAAAAATATAGAAGCACATACGTATTTCTGTGATATATACTTTTAACATGCATATATAATATATTATACACATACGCACGCAAATACACAAACGCATATATATATATATATTGTATGTATGTACATATGTATGTATATATATATATATGTATGTATATATATATATATATATATATATATATATATATGTGTGTGTGTGTGTGTGTGTGTGTGTGTGTGTGTGTGTGTGTGTGTGTATTCGTATAATCGTTGATAGATGTTTTATCTATAACATTACTGGATGGTTGAATTCGTTTCGGTTGGCCGTGCATCTATTAATCATAAATGAATGCATGGGTGGCCAAATCGATTCCATTCTGAACGACTAGTTGAAATACCGGCAGTCCAAACACAGCTTTATGTCGTTGACCAAGGCACGTATCTCTCCATCATCGACTTTACTTAATCCGAAGTAGGTAATGCAAAATGATACAGACCACCGCTAAATGCAAACTCAAGTGATCCTTTGGTGCGCAATGTCAAGTTTAATCAGCCCAAAGCATACATTGATGAATGACCATTATATCCAGTGACATTAGTTTTCTTTCTTTCGTCTACTAAACGCTATGAAAATTTCAACGATTCTCTAAATCTTGAGGATTCAGAAAGAGATTAAAATATCAGGTAGGGGTAACTTGTATTTCAACTATTATCTTTTACTTGTTTTCATCATTGGACTGTGGCCACGATGGGACACCGCCCTGAAGGGTTTTGTCGAACAAACTGCCCTCGGTATATAAATGTTTTGTGAAGGGTGGTACTTACTCTATCGCCCTCTTTTGTTGGACCGTTAAACTATAGGCATGTAAACAAACAAGCAGCGGTTGTCAAACGGTGGTAGTGTTAGGTGACACAATTACAAAAACAAAGACATCAACATACACACACACACACACAACATACACACACACACGCACACACACACACTCACATGCTTACACATATACGACTGGATTCTTCACTGTTCCCATCTACCAAATTCACTCACAGGGTATTGGTCTAACCGGATTATAGTAGAAGATACTTGCTCAAGGTGCCACGCAGTGGGACTGAACCCAAAGCCACATGGAGGCAAAGTGAGCTTTTTAACCACATAATCATGCCCGCGCCTATTTCTTACATTATTTGAATTTTTGGATGGGATGTAAGAGGGTTAAAGAATAATAAATGGAATCTGCACAGTATATTACTGTCATTCATTCATTTGAGCTAGACGAAATGTTATATCTATCAGCAACACTTCTACAGAAGTCAGATATACCTTTACCTTTGGCAATTGAATCATTAGTCTACCGAAGAACGTATGTATTGATCTTTCCACACCATTTCGTCATTTGTACCAAGTGTCAATATGTTTAAAGTTCGTAACTTAGATAAGTTTGTATGAAGCCGTAAGGGAGACATAAGTATTAATTAATGTTTACTCGTTCGATACATTCGCTGTATTAATATTGACAGAACCATATATATATATATATAAATATACATATATATTATATATATATAATATATATATATATATATATATATATATATATATATATATATATATATATATATACATATATATATATATATATATATAGATGTATGTATATATATATATATATATATATATATAATATATATATATATATATATATAGATGTATGTATATATATATATATATATTATATATATATATATATATATATATATATATATATATATATATATATGCATATATATGTATGTATATATTAATGTTTGTTTTTATAGCAAGTTATAAAATCAAGTTAACATCAAACTAGAAGATTACTCAATACCATACCATTTAGCTTAGTATTAACCTTATATAAGAGTGGTAACAGTGACAATGATGTTTCGGCTTGAAAGCCCTCATCAGAAGTGTCTGATGAAGTCTAGCAAGTTTCGACGTCACTGTCACCTCACTTGTAAAAATTTGATAAATACTTACATGCGCGTGTGTGTATGTATGTGTGTTTGTATGGCTATAAATGCTTGAGAATTCACCAAAGTTCGTTCAGTATGTTGACACATAATTAGATGAATGCACATCCACAGAGCGTAGAGTGCCGGAAGAAATGCAGCAAAGTTATTTTAATGGCGGTCTTATGAATTTGTAAATCAGCCCTTCCCATTGAATTACGAATATTTCTCTTTACTCTTTTAATCTTTAACTTGTTTCAGTAATTTGACTGTGGCCATGCTGAAGCACTGCCTTTTAGTCGAGCAAATCGACCCCAGGACTTATTCTTTGTAAACCTAGTACTTATTCTATCGTCTCCTTGCCGAACCGCTAAGTTGCGGGGACGTAAACATACCGGCATCGGTTGTCAAGTGATATTGCAGGGACAAACACAGACACACAAACATATACATACATATATATATATATACATATATACGACGGGCTTCTTTCAGTTTCTGTCTACCAAATCCACTCACAAGGCTTTGGTCGGCCCGAGGCTATGGTAGAAGACACTTGCCCAAGGTGCCACGCAGTGGGACTGAACCCGGAACCATGTGTTTGATAAGCAAGCTACTTACCACACATCCACTCCTGCGCCTATTATATTATAAATGATTTAAATGTTTCTAAAATAGAATGCTATTTTATTCCATAGTTTGTCAGTATCATAAAGAATACATATGTAATAGTTTCTAATATAGGTACAAGGTTTCATATTTTGGTATAAAGTAAATTATATGGAAACATAGTGCATGACTGACCCTTTATTTTATAAAACCAGAAAGGATACCACCACTCTCAATACACACCCTATGTGTGTTAAATGATCTAAGTAGATTGGCTATATACACTTCTTAACTATGGTTGTTTAAGTTATCTCACTGGAATAATCTTAGGTAAAAAATTGGTTTCATAACAAGAGCATGCAAACTTATTCAGTTACATGTCAAAGCATTAGATTGTAAGGTTGTGTAACATGATATAAACATTGTATCTCTTGATTGAGACATCTTGCTTTTCCAATGCATGTTGGAAAATATGGAAGTAGGTTTCTTTGTGGCATACCTCTTCTACTTATCAACGTATCTTTCACCTACACTACGAGCCATCTCTCCTCAGTAAGTTTCGTTAGGTTTCCGAACGTTTCGTCATGATACTTTATACGGTATACTGTTTCTAAAATTTGCAGCGGATATGTGATTTTGTGGAATACTTCTTGCCATCCTTTTTACAGTTTTGTACTTAAAGATTATTGATCTTTTGAATATACCAGCTTTAAGATTGAGATTATTTCTCAGAAAACTTTTTAAAACTGTTTGCTGCTTCAATGGGCTTCTATCATCATTACGTTAATAAATTTTTCTTATGTATGAAAATAAGCTTTTTGGTCAGTGTAAGGTCAGCCCTTCTTGGCCAGTACTGTAACCAAATGTACTTCAGCTATAACCAGCCGATCTCTCTATATATCTAAAATTACATTCACCAAGGTGTCCTTCGTTTTTTTGAAACGAGTAGGGGATGACTTAAGGGAATTTGGTTGCTATGACTAGCAAGCAGAATAAATTCATAGAGGTGTTTCCATTGTTTTGTGCTTCATGATGTTTTTTTTTCTTGGGTCCAGGTCAGTCCTCGTCGAGTTGTTTTTAAACACAAATATATTTTCTCGAATATAGAAAAATATAGAAATTCATTGAAAGAGCGAACACAGGAACAAAACGATTTCTGAGATGAGATACAAAAGAGAACAAAAAAAGGACATAATAAAAACAAACTCTCTCAAAGGCTCGTTAGAACAAAGCTCAACATCACAAACGCACGCACATACACACACACACATAGTGAAGGCGCGTGACCTTGTGGTTAGGCTGCAGCACTCATGATCGCTAGATCGTGGGTTCGATTCCCTGATTGGGCGGCGTGTTGTGTTCTAGAGCAAAACACTTCATTTCACGTTGCTCCAGTTCCCCTTTCGATCAGGAAGGAATGTTAGCCTGCTCTCCTAACCAGTGGGGTCGCGTCACATAAAGGCTAAAACATTACAAAACTCATTGTGACCAGCGATGTCTAACAACATCTGTTAGCCTAGTCGGCCACGTGATCATATGATATATATATATATATATATATAAATATAGTGTAATAAATAAAATATATGCATACATACAAACATATATGTACGTACCTACATCTACATGTATATATACATGCATATATAAATATATATACGTGTGTACAGGACACCACAAATAGACGTAGAACTCAACGAGAAACGAAAAAGTAAAAACAGCATGGAACGGACCATTTTTTAACAACGAAAAAACAGAGTACAAGACAACTACACAAGGAAAAATCCCCTTCATCAGCTGTCCCTAGTTCAACTCCAGCGTGTTTCGAAGGTGAGGACAGAACACATCTCGTCGAACTAGTCCTTCATGCGAAAGAATTAAATAAAATTCCTTTGCAGAGAGGTAAAAACAAGAAAAGAATGTGACAAAAACAGGACGTAAAAACAATACAATTAAAAACAAATACAAAATAAAAATACAATTACAAAAAATACAGTACAAGAAGGAATATATATATATATACACCATTTAGTTTTGGGGATGGAGCTAAGTAACGTCTAATAAGACAACGGAGATGCCGTTTGATGGATATTTTTAGGACCGCAAAGGGTTTTTACAATGACAGTCCACTTATTGTATTGGGTAATTTCTTTTGAAATGGCGTCGTTTTCTTAATTCAATAACTTCGTTTAGGAGGAGCAATTGTTTGTTTGCTTTCGTTGATTTTTTTTTTAGTATTTTTTGTTATATATTTATATTAGTCCAGAAATAGCTTAACCTTATTCTCTGGACATTGAAGGATTGGTATTATTGATTTGTTCAAAATTGTTCTTGAAAAGAACTACAATAGCAGCAGGAGCAGTTTCTGCAACAGCAGCGGCTGCAGTCGCAGCAACAATAGCTACAAGAATAATTTCGTTTCCGAAGAGAACGCAGCCAGAAGCAACAACACGAGTAAAAGTATCAATTTTTGCAGCAGCAGCAACAGCAGCAGCACTAACAAGCCTACAAGAGATCCTCCAAGTAGTCGCTCAGCCTGCTAGAAATTGTGATCTAATCTCTCACAGATCGCACCCTTTCGTCTTAAAAATGGAAGGACATATTAGAAATTGTACTCTAAAAATGAATAATCTACGTCTAAAGGGAAGTACGTTTAGAGTACTATCGATCATAAATATGGACGAATAGTAACACACTCTTACTCTTTTACTTGTTTCACTCATTTGACTGTGGTCATGCTGGAGCACCGCCTTTAGTCGAGCAAATCGGCCCCTGGACTTATTGTTTGGAAGCCTAGTATTTATTCTATCGGTTTCTTTTGCCGAACTGCTATGTTACGGGGATGTAAACACACCACCATCGGTTGTCCAGCGATCTTGCAGGGACAAACACAGACACACAAACATATAAACACACACACACTCACACACACACACACACACATATATATATATATATAATATATATATATATATATATATACGAAGGGCTTCTTTCAGTTTCCGTCTACTAAATCCACAAGGCTTTAGTTGGCCCGAGGCTATAGTAGAAGACACTTGCCTCCAAGATGCCACGCAGTGGGAATGAATCCCGGAACCATGTGGTTGGTAAGCAATCCACATATCACACAGCCACTCCTGCGCCTGGGGATAAAAACAACAACGATATGAAAATATTATGATAAGAGTAAAATTGAACAATAATGTTGTTATGACTGAAATAGATGACGCCTCTCACTCGAAAATGTTTACTCTTTTTCCTGCAAAAAAAAAAAAAACCGAGAACACGCACTACTCCCCTTGAAGCGGTATCTAGCTGCATATGTGTATCTAACTGCATAAATGTAATTTAAGGCTTTAGGAAAGTTTTACTCATCGTTGCACATATTATTTATAATTCTGTTATAACTTTTATTAATATAGAAGGGTAAGCTGTAGTTTTCTGTATCTTTTCTAGATTTCAAATTTTTAAAAACTGCTTTTGTAAAACTTTCCACACAACGGGAATAATTAATATCTTAATTCCATACGAAGAAGAGCGCATATATTTCATAATTTTAGTTCGATCTCTAGCGTACCCCGCTGCCCAGTGTACTGAGCAGCGCAGGGTGACGATAGAGCCAAATACTCTAATGTACCATAAAATTACAATGATCGAGTGTTTGAACACTTGGTCAGTGGTTCTCAAAGTCAGAACTACTCCAAGTATCTATCACGTCCTACATTTCTTTATTAATGAGAATATTATATGTGTTCATGGTTGGTTGGCATCCTTTTTGTCTCGGGAGACAATGGAATTGCGCATAAAGTAGTCTAGTCCGGCTTTTATATTTCATGTCCTGATACATTTCCTGCTGTGGATGTGTAGTCCTATCCTGGACAAACACTCCCTCTGGCAGTTTCTTGTTGACGTATTTTCTTGTCTTTCCATTTCTCCTCTCTCTGTCTCTGTCACTCCTTTGTATTCCCTCTCTTATATCTGTTCATATAATTGTTGCTTTTTTCTTTATCAGGATATCAAACTTTTAAGCTTGCACAAACTTAATTTGTTTTCATTACTAAGCATGGCACTAGCAGAATCGTTACCACGCCGGATAAAACGTTTAGCAGTATTTCTTCTGGCTTTACGTTCTGAGTTCAAATGACGCCGAAATAGTTTGCGTCTTTTATCGTTTCGGGGTCGATAAAATAAATACCAGTTGAGAATTGCAGTTGACGTAATCGATTCCCCACCTCAAAATTTCTGGCCTTTTGCCAGATATTAGAAAGACTTATCATGGCAAAAGAGGCAATATGGCAGATTTGTCGGCACGGCGGAGAAAACGTTCAGTGGCATTTCATCTCGCTTTATATTCTGAGTTCAACTGTCGCCGAAGTCCACTTTGCATTTCATTCTTTCGGGGTCGATAAAATAAGTGCTGTTGAAACACTTATCGACTAGTACCCTCCACCAAAATTTCAAGTTTTGTGTGTATAGTGGAAATAATTATTACACAATGCGATTTCTGAAACTTCTTTTCAATCCTCCAGGCTCCCTTTGCAGGAAAAGTACTGTTCTTGGTAATGGGAGCACATTTAAAGTATTGACAGAGTATTGTTTTATTGCGGCAAATCTTACGTAAATAAATTCGCAGACGCAGGCATTTGGTGATATAGCAGAAAAAATTGTATTCTTTTACGTTTGAAAATTAATTGTCAGAGAGTCGGATGGATGAAATAAATATCAGAGATGCTTTTCCTCAAGAAGAAACTGCAAGCGCTTCTAAATCTATTGCAATGCTGGACTCACTTTCGTAACGTCAGCAGATATCTCAGTGTCACAAGCATTTCACGTCTTAGCTTGTACGCTTTACTTTAGTGGGATAGCAAGGACTAAGCTAGACCTCACTTACGGAAGGTCTCCGCTTGTGGTCTCTTATCAATCATAGCCATCTTGTGCTAGTTTTATCTATTCCCTTCATGGCTTTCTTCATTGTCTGGGGTTCATACATATCTTCACTGCATTCATTTCGACCGCATGTGTTCTGAGTCCAAATCTCATCAAGCCCGACTTTGTCATTCATCCAAAAATATACTGGTCATTCAAGGCTGAAATTTAGAGTGATGGGTTGAAAGAATATATAGAGCGACGACCGAGTTTCCCTACGGCATCTGTCGAAGCTCTTTGCGTTCTGAGTTCAAATTCCACTTTGGTTTTAATGGCCAGGACTCATCAACCGGCAGAGAGAATCCTGTGTAGCCTGCAGTTATCCATCATTATCGCTTCAGCCTTGTGTTATTTGTTCCGGATCACTATGTTCTTAGTTCAAATCCTACCAAAGTAACTTCACCTTTCATTCTTCTGAGATGGGTAAAGTTAATAGTCTGGGCCGGTTGGTTAACAGAGTTGGTAGAGCGCTGTACAAGAAGCTTTGTGATATATGCTTCAGCATTTTGCGTTCTAATTCTTGGATAGTACACACCACTTAACGCTTCGCCAAATCCTTGGGTTCCTTAAGCCAAGCTTACTTTAATTGCATGCATTCGAGTCAGATCTCAGTTTAAGGATAAATTCTAATCTTCTTGAAAACTTAAGGCTACTGGGCGTTACCAGTCTGTTTCTGACTAAAGAGTAACGCGCACACGTGCGCGAATACGCTGACACAGGCACACAGGCACCCACCATCACGTACAAACACTCACACACCACTACCAACGATAACACAACCATCACCCCAATAAAAATGATCTGTGTGTCTGTCTGACTCATTGTCTCTCTCACACACGCACCCAGTGTAAATATAAACAGCTGAGTAAAGCTGACCGTTGGCCACACTGCTAAAAGCAAAGCAAAACGTGAGCGTGATATTGCAAAGGAGATTTAATCGTTGCCAATAAGATCAGAGGGATGTGATGAAAGAACTCTAGCAAATCAACTAATAAATTAATTAGTATCAACTTAATGGTTATTTATATAATTAATTGATTACTAGCGGGACCCGCGAATATTTCACGGAATTAATGGTAAACCTGTTGGGTTATTTCTGAAAACTTTATCCAAAAAAACTGAAAGTATAGCCTGTGTTGTGTCAGTATGGAAAGATAGTCGCTCATCTGCTACTCATCTGGTGGTCGGAAATAAGGTAAAGGTTGACTCGTCCAAGAAAATAACATTCTTCCACTGCTCTAGGGACCGATTCTGTAGGTTTTTACTCCACTCTAATGCCTTGCAACGTTTGTTTTTGAAAGTAATGGTTTTCTGATTGCAGCCCTCCTATGAATTGTGCAGCTCCCGGCGAACAGTTTTTGTGGAAACTGCATTCTCGAGGTTGTCATTAAGCTCTGCAGTAATTTTCGGAGCTGTACTATTATGATCCTTTCTAACAATTCGCGTAAGAGTCTGACGGTCCCTATCTGAAAGTTTTGCTTTTCTTCCGGAGTTTTGTTTCGACGAAAAGGTTTTTCCCTCGTTCTCAAAGACTGTCATTACTTTCGAGATAGTACTTCTTGATACACCAAACATTTCGGCTGTTTTCGTTACTCTAGCGCCTGTCATACGAGCAGCAACAATTTCACCTCTGTGAAAGTCTGATATATCTGTCGTTTTAATGATTTTTTTTTTACCATTTTCTTATGATATCTGCAAAGAAACAGCAATTTTTGCAAAATATATTAAGCAACACTAATAATAAATCTGAAAACATAAAAATAAAGATTCTTTTGACGGTTTTATAGATATTTCAAAATTATGATACTAGGTGTTTCCCCTATTTTGTCCAACCCCTGTATATATATATATATATATATATATATATATATATATATATATATATATATATGATGGACTCTCCCGTCGGGTTTCGACGTATGAGGATCTGGCAACCTACTCTTTCTTTGCCAGTCATAATGCTTATGGCGAAAGTGACATTTAAGTCATGCCAACAATTTGCAAAGAAGCCCACAGATGTTGCAAGTATGAGAATTACAGGTCAGAGCAGGTGTTATATTTACAGCCGCCTTTCACCTTTGCCTTGCACCCCGAAGCCTGTTAATGCTGGTTGCAACAAAGTTTCTTATACCATTTTGACACAACAATCTCCATTTTGTTCGCCCCAAGGCTGTTTGATCAAAGGTATTGTGAACTATATTGACTATTGAGAGGTTACTCTTCAGCTTATTCTTATATATGAGCCATGGTCGACCAACATTCCTGCACCCACTATCAAGCTAGTTGTACATGAAGACTTTGGGTATTCTCTCATCATTCATTCTGACGACATGGCCAGCCCAGCACAACTGTGACTGCATAAGGAAGCTCTTGATTCCACCAATCTTACACTTGCTAAACCGATCGGCATTAGAAACTCTGTCTTTTAGTGAATATCTGCAGATTGTCCTGAGACAGCCTGTGAGGAAGACGTCTAGTTGGTTAATGCGCCGTATATAGGATGTCCACGATTCTGAGCCATACAAGAGAGTAGTAAGAATGGCATCTTTATAGACCTGTACTTTGACGTTAAGTTTGATGCCCCATTCATTTCATAAGTGATGACGGAGTTTGCCAAATGCGTTGGTTGCTTTTGCAAGACGGTTAACGGTTTCATCATGAAGGGAAGCACTCGTGTTCCCTTTCCTACCAAAATATGAAAATGACTCCATATACTTTAGGTTTATTCCATCAACCTGTATAGGAGTGTCAGGGAAATTGTGAACCGGTGACCTCAACTTGACACATCGAATTTGCTTAGGAGTAGGACAACGTTGGTGGATCACTCCCGTCTTCTCTATGCTGATGATCAAGCTAAAGACTTTACATGCATCAGAAAACCGGTCTAGAAGTTTAGTAACTTTCTTTATGTGGAATCGCGTGACGAAACAAATATTGTTGCTGTATTCTGGGAGATTCATACAGCAAATATGACACATGCATCAGTTGTATTTCATTTCAGCCTTATAACCAATTAATTAAATCAATAACCATTAAGTTGATATTAATTAAGTGATTAGTTGATTCGTTAGAGTTCTTTCATCACGTCCTCTGATCTTATTGGCGACAATTAAACCTCCTCTATAATATTACACTCACGGTTTGCTTTGCTTTTAGCAGTGTGACCAACGGTCAATTTTACTCAGCTGTTTATATATATATATTATATATATATATATGTATATATATATATATATATATATATATATATATTATATATATATATATATATATGTATATATATATATATATATATATATATATATATATATACGTATATCCATATATATAAGTACGTATGCAGGTATGCGGTATACACACATACAAACACACACACACACACACACACACATATATATATATATATGCACATATATATGTATGTATATATATGCACATACGTATGTTTATATGTGTATATATGTTCGTGTGTGTATGTGTGTGTGTGTGCATGCGTGCATGTGTGTGTATATCTATGTGTGTGTGTGTTTGTGTGTGTTTGTTTGTGTGTGCGTGTGTGTGTGTGTGTGAGAGTGTGTGTGTCTATCACATCATGTACAAAATTGAAGTTTTCTTTGTGGATTACACCTACAGCGTTAGCTTCTTAGTGTCCAATCCGGATTGGTCTCATTAGATGCACCCCTGTTTGGTTACTCATCGGAGAACAAGTACCTGCGTTTTCTGCCCATTGAAAGATTAGTTGCTTATTGCTAATGTCGAAAAATACGTTCTGTAATTTTTTATGTAATTAATTACGTTAAGAATAGACTGACAAATGGCTAAATAGACCCAGAGAAGTATTTTGGGATATTTCAGAATTCCTACAATAGCGGCGTTTTCCCCGCATTAGAATGTCACACTGAATATCGGAAATATATCTGAAGTTACTCGTAGCTGTTCTGTCTCATCTTTTTGCCATTCTGGTTCTCAGAAAACCTGAATTTTGCCATTCAGGTTCTCAGAGTTTTCATAACTACAGGAGACATGTAGCTTTCTGCTCCTATGATGAAAAACTTGACTAATTTAGTCTCCTTTGCATTCTTAACTGTCTATCTAAAACTAGTTGAGAAAGTATTCAGACAGTGGCTACAGAGGATATCGTAAGAAATAAAGCCTCAGATAAATATCCCAGTCATTTTATATGGAAAAACCGAGATGCCAGAGCGTTTGCCATCAGTTCGAGATAAGACAATGTAGAAGGTGTGTAAACGTAGAAGAGGGCTCTTAACTTGTAATTGCCGTAGGTATCTGCCTGCGCTTACTGAACAGCTTAAGCTGTGTACTTCATCTTGATTCGCCTAAGTGGAGCCTTTAGACCAAGCGAGAGCGATAAACAAAGGGAACCGAATCAAAACAAATGCTCTTGATGTGCAATCCGTCCAATCGTTCTACAAATAGATTGGTGTAAACTCCAAACCTTCTAGCGTATCAAATACCAACGCTTCCTAAAATCTAAATGACAGGAACTTCATACAGTCTTACCTTGAACATTGTGAATGGTCACGAGATGAAAATTCACTTGAATCAAATATATTACACACTAATTCGTTCATACTCATTACTGAGGTTTTTCATATTTAAGTTGGAGCTAGAAGTCCCAGGCAACGAACTTTTTCTTATCTGTCTATCTGTCTGTCTGCCTGCTTGCCTTTCTGTCTGTCTGTCTATCTATCTATCTTCTATCTATCTATCTATCTATCTATCTATCTATCTATCTATCTATCTATCTATCTATCTATTTATCTCTCTCTCTCTCTCTCTCTGTATATATATATATATATATATTATATATATATATATATATATATATATAGGCGCAGGCGTGGGTGTGTAGTAAGAAGCTTGCTTGCCAACTACATAGTTCTGTGTTCATTCCCACTGCATGGCACCTTGGGCATGTGCCTTCTACTATAGCTTCGGGCCGACCAAAGCCTTGTGAATGGATTTGGTAGACGGAAACTGAAAGAAGCCCATCATATATATATATATGTATATGTATATATATGTGCGTGTGTGTATCTGTGTATGTGCTTGTCCTCCCACCATTGCTTAACAGCCGATGTTGGTGTGGGTCGATTTGTTCGACTAAAGGCGGTGCTCCAGCATGGCTGCAGTCAAATGACTGGAACAATAAAAGAATATATATGTGTGTGTGTACATATATATGTGTGTGTATGTGCATATATATGCGTATATATATACATACACATACACAGATATATATTCACACAGACATATATAAACATATATGTGAAGAGAGAGAGAGAAAGAGGTAAGAGAGAGAAGGGAGAGAGGGCGATGGAGAGAGAATAGTATTCATGACAACTTAGTCAAATAACCACAACATAAGAATTGTGTAGAAAACGAAAGAATGTACGTGTTTTGTCTGTTGATTATAATTCACCAGACATCCATCCAAACAATGGTTAAGACGGCTGTTTGCATTAAAGTTTCTCGTTGATACTCAAGGCTCAAGCAACTGAGAACAGGGCAGCTGCCAACCGTCATCTGTTATTGACCATATTCACCAGGTGCTGTTTATTTATTTACGGAAAATGTAGTCTTTCGGCAGAGATATTTCATTTAAGCTGTCATTCATTAGAGCAGACATTTTCCTTTTGTGTATTACATCGCTGTAACAATCTACATACATTGTTGCGTATTTCAGTTTTATTATTTATCTAATTCTTGCTTCCTCATAATTTCTTCTTTCTTCATAATGGCACAGGATATTTTCTTTGTGTTTTGTGTTCATTCTCTTATCAAGATCTGTTGTTAATTTACTTGTGAATTATTTAGTCGAAAGAATTGGAACTATATATCTGTGGCCTTTACAAGATCTCTCCAACTAACGAGGATAATTCACCTCCATGTCCACTCCAACTTTATCGTGAATTAATTAGAAAAACCTGAATAAGAAGCCAACCAGGAATGTAGTCAGAAATAAAGTTACAGAAAACAAAGTCACAGTAAAATATCACAGTAGCTTGAAAAAAGGGCAAAGAAAAAAAATGTCATATTTTTTTAAGCACCATAAATAATCGTTTAAGTAATTAAAGAATTGGTATTTTTAGCCGCTTATTAATTGACAATGGTTGACTTGTTCATATTGACAACATAATTTATATTATGGCATTACATGTATGTGAATAAAAATTCCTATTTTATTCAATATATTAAATAAATAATGACACATTCACACACACATACATACACAAACACATACATACACACACAAACACACACATTCATCCACACATACACACCCACTCCCACAAAACATCAGCCTCAAATCAAGCATTTATTAAAGTCTTCTTGAGATTTTTATTCTGTGAAATATTTTATAACCTGGATTGAACTAGGATGCCTCTGTCGTAATTACTGAACTTACTGAAATCTCCCTTAAATCTCATAGTGCCGCTAAATTAAATGTAAGGAAAAAGAATCCTTTGGATAATATACTTGTCGAAACGACTGATGATCGTTAATGAAATTAAACAATCACAGCGTGGCGGTCACACGTTAACCATTCAAAGACATACAAAGACTGTCAACTTTACTTAATCATTTATTATTCAGTGTTAAACTTTTCAGCGTATCAAATAATAAATATCTGAGTTAATTTAACAGTCTTTGCGTGATTTTGAATGGCTAATATGTGTTTTCCATCCTGTGATTGTTTTAGTTTCAGTACACGGTCTCAGATCAAATCACTTCCTTGGCAAGTATACCTCCGTTATTGAAATACTTTCCATTATAGATCGACGCAAGTAGGGCTGATTTGAAGCCAAAGAACAACAGCAACAGCACTGCATAAAATTATTAAAAAGAGCCACTATATGGTTGCTCGGTCTGCTAGAAATAGCGATTTAATCTCTCTCAATTCCCACCCTATAAGCGTTAAAAAATGGAAGAGCACACTAAATAATATCGTACGAAAGACTAATATTTAAAGTAAAGACCGAGTGATTAGGGAGCTAAACAACAAAGCAACGTAGCTAGAAAAGGGATTTCAAAAGGTTTCAGTTTTGGAGGGAGTGAAAAAAAAAACTGTTTTGTGCGAAGTTAATAGGAGCTGAAACAAAATAGGGTTGAGGATTTGAATCCGAATGATGAGGCTTTAACGATTGGTAAATCATAGCAGTAACAGCCGTTTTAGAACAGGAAAAAGGATGAAACAGCATACTGATGGACTAATATTTCTAATGTTATGGTGAGTCTACGTCAGTTAGTAGCAGGTATATTTTTTTCATATAGCCTAAGATGCTGTATGTTCGAATCTCAGACCGGGTGATGTGTGTGTTTATGAGCGAAACACCTAAGCTCCACGCGGCTCCGGCAGAAGGCAATGGCGAACTTCTGCTGACTCTTTCGTCACAACTTTCTCTCACTCTTTCCTCCTGCATCTTGCTGCTCACCTGCGACGGACCGGCGTCCCGTCCAGGTGGGAAACCTATATGCCAAGGAAACCGCGAAACCGACCATATGAGCCAGGCGTGGCTCGAGAAGAAACAAACAAGATGCTGTATGTGTATAGCAGATGCACTGCTCCAAGTATGTGAACTGTGCTCTAATGTCTGTCTTCTGTGACTTTTGTAGTCGGGTGGTTTGGAACTGATTAGAGCTGAAGTATTTTCTAGACTTGATAAGGAAGTTGTATTATTATTATTTTTATTTTTGAGACAAGTTTGGTAATGTTATGTGTAGTCACAATGAAAAATCTTAAGACATTGTAGCAGTTGGAGTAGCTTGACGCTGTGTGGAGAGAATGTATGATGAAACGCTATTTTATGGTATGTGTAATGGCCATAATTCGGTGATGTTGAATAAGAGTAAGTTATTTCCCTGAAAGAGGATATCTTCGAAGTTTATGTTCATAAACGTGATCTATGGCGTTATATGTTTATGGTTGTGGATACTGCTCGGAGATTATCAAGCAGGGAAGGGTGATATCATCTGAATAGAAGAATTATGTGGTTAGAAGTGAAAAAGAAAATGTGTAAGAAATATAACCGAAATCCTACGGCATATCAGAATTGATAGAATGCGGATCAGAGGCCGTTCCCATTAATGCAGACAATATTTGAGTGATATGAAGAGAAGCTATGTCTATCTTAAGATAAAGATGGAACTTACAAGCTATAATAACTTAATTTGGGAGTTCTCTTGCCAGATACGTTGAAAAATTAATTAAATTTGAGAACAAAACATTGATTTCTGTAAAGAAAGGCGAGAAACCAGTGATGTGTGACCTAAGATAGCAAATTCGGTAGCTGTGGCTATATGGAAGCCATGCTGATAATCACTGCGAACGGAAAATAGGAGATTGGTTATGGTTGTTTCATCATTTTATAGCTAAATAGTAAATAAAATCTGTCTGGAAGAGAAAACTCTACAATCTCGTATGGTTTGTGTTTAGCAGACCAGTATTAAAAAGAAAAACAGTATTTTAAGAAAACATTCTGCATTTCAGCCGTGTAATGCAATCAAGTAGAAGCTACTTGAAAGTACCAACAATAGGAGATTGTTTAAAATGTCTGGTTTCACGGCACTTAGTTATGTTGTAACAACGTACAGTATATAAGTTACGAGATCATTAATCAAACATTGTAAGCACAAAAGCCTTCTTAGTAATGGAAATATCAAAAGAGAGATTAGTTGAGTAAGTTATAATGTAACAAGTCCTTTATAGAAAGCATAAACGTAGCCAATGTTGTTATATACACATTAAGTTGTTTGTCATAAAACCCTTTTTGAAGGATCATGTAGCGAACAAAGACACAACAAAAGCATTAAGATTATGCGGTGGGTGGATCTAAAAAAATGCATGAAATAAATAAAATAAGAATTAGCAATCCAATATTCAACGCATTCAATCATTTGGCTTTTACAAGTAGCGTTTATTGATCAGGAAAAAGTAATTCAACATTTGTTAGGATTAACTCTTGGATAAATTATAAGGTTAAACTTTTAATCAATCACGTTTCTAGTTTAGAATGTCAAATATTTGATATATCTAGTTTACTTCAATTTCGGTTACCTTGAATTCTGAGTTATGTTGTGGTCGGATCAGCGAAAATAAAATGAATGATGGAGTCATCAGTCCATATTTAGCACAAAGATTATTTTGAATGAATACATTTATGTGTGCAAGTGTGTTCATGAGGCGGGCTGTAAGTATCGAATGCATCAAAATTCTTCCTTACAATTTGGATGTTTTAATGATAATGTTTAAACGCAAAAACCATAAGAGTATTTGAACAACTTATAACTACTTATACCCAAAGGCCGGTATCTGTTCATATAAGTCAGTTTATAATTGACGTAGTTGACATTTTGATATTAATTTCGATTTAAAGGCGGCGAGTTGATAGGATTTTTAGCACGCCGGGCGGTATTTCGTCTGTCTTAACGTACTGAGTTACAATTCCGCCGAGGTCTACTTTCCCTTTATCATTTCCAGGTCGATAAAATAAATACCAGTTGAGTACTGGGATCAATGTAATCGAATTACCCCCCCCCCAAAAAAAAATGCTGGCTTCGTGCCAATATTTGAAATCGATTTTACTTTCGATTCATGTTATATATTTGATATATTTTTATTATTTATTATTGCATTTTTATCCATAGACCTGTGTTCATAAATACATTTAGTTGTTTGACTTTTGAGTGATCAAAAGCACTCACGAATATATTGTACGCATAAGATCCACTCGACGTTCCATAAGAAATTTAGAAATATAAATTGCAATAAAAGTTAGAGGTAATAATAACAATTGAATTAAATATAGTAAATATAGTAAGTAGTAATTAAATATATTTTATTTTATTAAAATGGTAATATAACAATTAAAAGAAAAATAGCAATTAGTATAAAATGTATCAAGGACTTGAACTCGAATATGTGTCTTTGCATGAATGGGAGAAATTAAAAGATAAAACATTTAATTGAGTGCAGAAGTGAATTAGTCCCGATGGAGCTGTGCGCTTATCATTTACTATAGCTGCTGGATTGAATTATATGCTTATAAGGTAGCATTCAGTATCTATGAGAATTTTTGGGAGTACGTAATGTCTGGTCTTTCGCATGTAGCAGGTATGTAATTGTGCATTTGTTTCCGTGTACTATGTGTTGTGTGTAAAAATATCCTGACGAGGTGAGTGTCAATTTTAAATATATATGTTTCATATTAATTGGTGCATCTTTTATGTATTTTTGTAAATTTGTATATTTATCTTCTATGTATTTTTCTCTGGAATTTTAATTCGTCTTTTTAATATGTCATTGTATGTTTTATTACCCCAAATTTTTAATTTAACAAATTTATACCAAACTAGCACTATGACCCTGTGACGCCGGGTCATAATGCTAGTATATATATATATATATATATATATATATATAGTTAAGAACCTAGTAGAGTACTGTATAGAGCTCGTCCACCTTCGTATTTCACCCAGTGCTATCTAACAGTAGTATTTTACCTACTGCTGGATTTGCATTGGGGATTTTGTAGTGTGATTGGATAATTGAATAAGTTGGAGTCAACAAAAAGGAGTACAGAAAAACATTTACTTGTAATCACTATAATTGTTTCCGCGCAACGTAGTTCCCCAGGTTCGCAGGTATTTGGTTATGTAACTATTTCCCCGCATTATGAGATCTTCTTGAATTTCATCAGGTGATATATAGATATTGTTTCTGTGCTCTGTAAAATCAAATTTTCGGCTTCGACCACATCCTTTCTGTCTGTTGTGGCTATGCAAAGTAGTAGTATACACTCAGCATTTCAAAGTGATATTTATATGTCACCTGATGAAACACAACAAAATCTCATAATGCAGGGAAACGGTTCCATAACAAAATACCCGCGAACCTGGAAAACTACGTTGCGTTGAAACAATTATAGTGATAACAAATAAATGTTTCTCCATATTCCTTGTTAACTCCAACTTATTCAATGATATGTGTGTGTGGTGTTTGTGTCTTTGTGTCTGTGTTTGTCCCCCCAACACCGCTTAATAACCGGTGTTGGTGTGCTTAGGTCCCTGTAACTGAGAGAGTGATAAATTAGAGACTTAAAAAACAAGTTCTGGAGTCGAGTTGTTCGACTAAAAACCCTTCAAGGCGGTGCTCCAGCATGGTCGCAGTCAAATGACTGAAACAAATAAAAGAATAAAAGAATCTAAATAAACGACTGTTGGTGCAGCAAGATATAATAAACTCAGTCCTTATCCATACAAGTTAAATCAGCCTTAAATACCGACATGCATTTACAATACCGCCAGGAAATCATAATTCTTATTTCTTTATACCCTCAATGAGCTAAACATAGAGGGACAAACAAGGACAGACAAAGGGATTAAGTCCACCCAGTGCGTAACTGGTACTTAATTTATCAACCCCGAAAGGATGAAAGGCAAAGTCGACCTCGGCGGAATTTGAACTCAGAACGTAACAGCAGACGAAATACCTATTACTTTACTACCCACAAGGGGCTAAACACAGAGAGGACAAACAAGGACAGACAAACGGATTAAGTCGATTATATCGATCCCAGTGCGTAACTGGTACTTATTTAATCGATCCCGAAAGGATGAAAGGCAAAGTCGATCTCGGCGGAATTTGAACTTAGAACGTGGCGGCAGGCGAAATACCGCTAAGCATTTCGCCCGGCGTGCTAACGTTTCTGCCAGCTCGCCGTCCTATAAGCTGTACACTTCCTACTCAAGATATAATCCGTTTCATTTAACTCCATCTCCTAGTTTTGGATTGCTTTTAAATGGAGTCCACTCAGTTAGTCTGAGGATATTATATATCGATATTCACTTGATCCACTACGCTATATTGCACTTGGATTTGTTAATGCAATTGCTTGTTGGGGGTACGCGTTGTAGAGTTAATTCAGGAAACGAACAGTGTTGGATATGATGAACAACTGGGGATTCTGTCCTATTTGTTGGCAAGCCTGCCTGCAAGCAAAGACTTTTAATTGAGTTACTTACAAAGATAATTATGGCTAGCAGGAACTCGTAGGTTGTATTTTCTACTCTCTTTATCAAATTAGTCGCGTAGCTTTGCAAAAGCCGTGGAATTGCTCCTACACATTTGATTAGACATTTTGAAAAATTCTAACGAGCACACACACACACACACACACACACACACACACACACATACACGCACACACATA
Organism: Octopus sinensis; assembly: GCF_006345805.1. Classification (NCBI taxonomy): domain Eukaryota; kingdom Metazoa; phylum Mollusca; class Cephalopoda; order Octopoda; family Octopodidae; genus Octopus; species Octopus sinensis. Next base: position 177,168,418 of record NC_042997.1, read on the forward strand.
CCTATTTCTTTACTACCCAAAAGGGGCTAAACACAGAGAGGACGAACAAGGACAGACAAACAGATTAAGTCGATTACATCTACCCCAGTGCGTAACTGGTGCTTAATTTATCGACCCCGAAAGGAGGAAACGCAAAGTCGACCTCGGCGGAATTTGAACTCAGAACGTAACGGCAGACGAAATACGGCTACACGTTTCTGCAAGCTCGCCGCCTACACGTACACACATACCACACACACACACACACACACACACACACACACACACTAGCCATATACGTAGCAAAATATGTACATCATATATATATCCACTAATCTCAAACCAGACCTGTAACGAGACTATTACTCCCGGTTGTGCACGATTAATCTTAAAAGGGTTCACATTTTTATAATCTTAATGTTTTAATACACATATACACTGACATTAGAAAGCAATCATTACGCACATTATGGGATACATTATAATTACTTGAAAGTAAAATTACTGTTTATTTTTAAGGAAAAAAAAAAGCAAGAGAAACTATACTTATATATTATCACTATATATATTGTATGGATTGGTTTGCATTAACTATTATCTATATAGAGTCTATGACCTATTATATTAATTTAAATTCAACTGAAAAAAAAGTTGGATATGTTAATATATAAAATTTTCTTGGTGTCTGGTATGGGGGAATCGATCATAATTTAATAATTTTAAATATATTTATTTTTGGATCCATTACTGAGTAATAATTAATTCCTAGATTTTTTAATGTAATGACAGAAATATTAATCTTCATGATTTTCTGTAACTAACATCTAGAAATATAAGTGGAGAGGCTGCTCAATTTTCTGTGGTGGCTTAACCAAGCCATTTCTTATTTCTTTATTGCCCATAATCGGGCTAAACATAGAGGGGACAAACAAGGACAGACAAACGGATTAAGTCGATTACATCGACCCCCAGTGCGTAACTGGTACTTAATTTATCGATCCCGAAAGGATGAAGGGCAAAGTCGACCTCGGCGGAATTTGAACTCAGAACGTAATTGCAGACAAAATACCTATTTCTTTATTACCCACAAGGAGCTAAACATAGAGGAGACAAACAACGACAGACATAGGTATTAAGTCGATTACATCGACCCCAGTGCGTAACTGGTCCTTAATTTATCGGCCCCGAAAAGATGAAAGGTGAAGTTGAACTCAGAACATAACGGCAGACGAAATACGGCTACGCATTTCGCCCGGCATTCTAACGTTTCTGCCAGCTCGCCGCCTTACTGTGTCTGGCTTTTCTTTGTCTATAGATGTACCCCCAAAATTATGCAAAGGAATGCCATAAGAAATAAAAAGCAAAATTAAAAAATTGTTGTATATATCTGGCATAGTAGATCTGTAGGTTGCATCCAGTCTTTCAACTAGTTACCGACTCAATAAGAGCCGACCAGGGGCTACACAAGTACGGTAAGAACAGCAGCTCTGATTAACATATCTGGAAATATATTACAGAAAATACCTATGGGAAAGAAAATAAAACTTTCATTTCTTACCAACGAAACTTAATTTTGTTGAAAGTTCTGGGCGGGAGGATATTGAAGTGAATGGTAGGAATCTGAGAAGCACAAGAATCTTTAGATTTAAAGGCCCAGCCTTAGGCCATACACAACGACGTTATTAATTATCCCTTACAACAGCAATTTCAAACAGTGATCAATAGCGTAGAGAGAGATGAACTTCACTAGGATTCCTTGACATTTGGCACGCTATAAAAAGACGAAGACATTGACAAGCAAACAAGGAGACCATTACGTGGTTGCTTGATCTCTTAGAAAAAGCAGCCAAGTCACTCTAGTTTCAAATCCTACTTATTCAAAAAAGAAAGATATACTGGAGACGGTACCCTTATATACTCTGTGTCTTAAATTAAAAAAAATATGGGGCAATCGTGGCTTTGAAAGCAAATCAACCAGAGTTGGCTCGGAGCTAAACAGCAATCATAAGAACAGCAACGGAACCGTTTGATTGATTATCAAAAAAATGTTTTATGAGTTACAAAATATTTCCATTGTGGATGAAACGTTGGGAAATATATGGTATTTTACTGTCAAAAGAGAAAGACAACAAAATTTTCGATTCTCGGTAGAGGAATACACGTAAGAATTGTGAGAGGAGGAAGTGTGATAAAAAAGATGCAAGGCAAGTGCACAGAAAACAGAACAACAGTAGTTAAGGTGTGGTAGTGGTGGTAGTCATATATTTTATAATTGGCAGAGAAGGAAACGCACTGGGAAGAGGTAGAAAAAGGACAGCAACAAGTATTAATGTTGATAATGAAAATGGATGCAAGAATACTTGCATAATCAAGTGAGCTAGCATACACATTACTATTATGCTTTCACGCAGCAGGCGTCCCTGGGCATTTTTTTCTTCCCAGTCGTCCTCTTAATATTAATTACAGTATGGTGGCAGTGTGAGCTGCAGTTGCAGGAGGAGGAGGAGGTGGGCGTAAGAAGTCGAGGTGGCAGTAGAAGTAGAATGTAGAAGCAGGAGTAGTAGCAGTGGGAGGAGTAGTATTGCGTTGCGAGTAGGTGTAGTGGAAGAAGGCATAGGAAAACGAGACGAAGTGTATGCGTGTGTATAGACATGCGCGTGTATGTATGTAGGTGTGAATGCATATATGAGTTCTGTGTATGTGTGCGTGCGTGTGTATATGTGTGTGTATGTGAAGGCGCGTATACGAGGTTATTTTGTCTTTCTATCTCCTGATAAGACATCTAAAACATCACATGACCTGATGATCGTCTGCAAGCTCTAGCAGATGCCTATATTACAGCTATCATGGTAGTAATAGTAGTAGTAGTGGTGGTGGTGGCGGCAGTAGAAAGTGGTAGGGATGGTGATAGTAGTGGCTGTAGTGGTAGTTTTAGTGGTGGCGATAGTATTATTAGTAGTGGTAGCGGTGACGGTGGTGGAAATGGTAATAGCAGTGGTAGCGGTGGTAATCGTCGGCATAGTAGTAGTCGTAGTAGCGGTAGTAGTAGTTGTAATCGTCGTCATAGTAGTACTAGTAGTAGTCGTAGTACTTGTAGTAGCGATAGCTGTAGTAGTAGTAGTAGTAGTAGTAGTAGTAGTGGTGATGGTGGTATTGATATCGGGATTGTTGTTGATGGAAGTGGTGTTGTTGTTGGTGGTGGTGGTAGTAATAGTAGTCAAAACTAGTTAGATAAACCCACTATCGACGTTACTGTCATCATCACCCACACACTGACACGCGAATCTCAAACACCATGGCCACGGGCCCGCTAGCGAGAGAATCTCCATGTAGTCGCTCAACCTGCAAGCAATAGCTGATGAATCCATTCAAATCATACCCTACCATCGCTCGGAGGACACATTGAACAATGCAGAGCTTTATGAGTGATAGCGTGCCTTTGTAGACCGACATCTCGAAATTTGTATAATCTTCTTATTGGAGTGTCACACGTGTATTTATGCACTTACCTAAAACCAGTAGCGTAGGGAGAGGAAAGGCGATGGGTGTGGTCATCCCGTCCCTTCCGGGTGGCACTTATATGGAGGCGACACTGATATAAGCCTACATAAGGACGGTGATGCGGGGCGGCAAACTCGAAGACTACCTCGGACAGCACAAACTCTAGCTACTCGGTGGCCTAAAACTATAATACATATATAATAATAATAATAATAATAATAATAATAATAATAATAATAATAATATAATAATAATAATAATAGAAATAGAGGTAACTAGAATATGGAATCTAAAATTAGAAACAATTCTTATCATAGTAAGTGCATTAGGCATGATGAAAAAATATTCAGACAAATGCATAACAAAAACACCAGGACTTACAAACACATATAGCATACAGAAAATTGCACTACTAGGCACTGCACACATCCTACGCAGAACACTTTCCATACAGTAACCATCAGAGCATCGCAACAAATCACAGCACATACCCAAGGCACACAGAGCTGCGCTCGGTAGTGAAGTGAAAGCACGCTATAAAAATAAAACTACTGAATAATAATAATAATAATAATAATAATAATAATAATAATGAAATTATTGTATACAGTGCTCAGGTGCACCACAACTTGTCAAAAGTACGTATAAAGCATATGCAGTAATGTACAAATGTCTGGAAAGTGAACAGTGTATGAGTCAGATACATACTTGCGTGTGTATGGAGGGGAGAAAATCAGGTGTAGTGTTGGCGAATGCACAGATAAGTTTGTTATATGATTAAATATTAACTCTACTACCGCCACGTCTCTACCATAAACTCCATTACTACCTAAGCTAGAAATAGCTCAGTCAATTACTAATATTAAATACCAATTTCGGCACAAGGACAGTAATTTCAGGAAAGGGAGCAAGTAGGTTACATCGACCCCAGTGTTCCACTGGTATTTATTTTATCGACCGCGAAAGATGAAAGGCGAAGTCAACCTCGGTTGATTTTGAGCTCAAAACATAAAGACGAACGAAATTCTTAGCAGCATTTTGACCGGCAGGGTAACGATTCTTATTTCTATACTGCCCACAAGGGGCTACACACCCGGAAAGGGCGTGATGACCACATCCATCACCTTTCCTCTCCCTACGCTACTGGTTTTAGGTAAATGCATAAATACTCGTGTGACACTCCAATAACAAGGACAGACAAACGGATTAAGTCGATTATATCGACCCCAGTGCATCACTGGTACTTATTTAATCGACCCCGAAAGGATGAAAGGCAAAGTCGTCCTCGGCGTAATTTGGACTCAGAACGTAGCGGCAGACGAAATGCCGCTAAGCATTTCACCCGGCGTGCTAACGTTTCTGCCAGCTTGTCGCCTTCACTCAATAACGAATATTAACACAAGTTAGGGCGGCAAACAGGCGGGATCATCAGCACACCAGACAAAATACTTAGTGGCATTTCAAATTCCACCGAGGTCGATTTTACCTTCCATTCTTTCGGGGTCGATAAGATAAGTACCAGTTAAACATTGAGGTCGATGTAATCGACTTACCCTGAAATTGCAGGCCTTGTGCCAAAACTTGAAAGCAATATTAATACCACAAGCATCACTAACAAAATTCACTACAATCAACATAATTCCATCATCTGCTAGAAAAAGGAGTCAAATCACCCATTAAATCACACTACCGTTTTAGGAAGGGGCCTGATAAAGGATAAAGATCCTTCCCAAATCATATAGACTCAGAGGGCCCGATTTCCGGTCCCGTGACGGGTATATTCTCCATCCCTGGATGGAACACCGGTCCGTCACAGGATTACTTGTTTTTGCCAACTGGGTGGATTGGAGAAACGTGAAAGGAAGTGTTTTGCTCAATAACATAACGTTCGCCAGACTGAGGGATCGAAACCACAGTCTTACGATGACGTGTCTATCATCATAACCACTAAGCCATGCACCTCCACCTTAGGAAGAAGGCATGCTCAGTAATGTGGTCATAAGTCTATCTATATGCGGGAATAAGTGGGATTGTTATGACAGATACTTTTTTATTATAAATTTGTCCTTTCGCGGTTTTGCTGGAGCTGAACAACACCACTCCCACCACCGTAAAACTCCACCATCACCACCACCACCACGAACAACAACAACAACAATAAAGATGAGGAATTTCGTACATTATCTACATTATTTACATATGACGGATATTTTTCCTTATGTTGTTTGTTGTTAACACAACGTTTCGGCTAATATACCCTCCAGACTTCATCAGGTGTTTTGGGGAAGTTTCGAACCTGGGTTCTCATTCCTAAGTTATTTCTTGATATTGTTGTTGTTGTTGTTGTTGTTATTCTATGTTTGACTTTTGCTTTCCATTTGCACAAGCTGGCTCCAAGTCTCACCCAGAGACCTCAAGAGACAACAAGTTGGAAGTTCATGTTGGTGTTATGCCTAGGGTGCCATATATTTGGTTTCGTACTTAGTGTTGTACTAGTGAATGTTTAAGAAACCATAAGAAAATTATGCTTGTTTTAAAACTTGAGATTACATAGAAAGTATTTTGCGTAGGATATGAGCAGTTCCCATGAGCGTTATCTTTTGAATTTCTTCCATTTTGGTGTTTCCTGGTATCTGAGTTAGGTAGCAATCAGCCCCTTTTGCTGTCATTCCCAGGGCACCCATGACAACAGGTATTGTTTTAGTCTTCAGGTTCCACATTTTGCTGATTTCTATTTCCAGATCTTTATATTTGCTCAGTTTCTGGTAGGTCTTGACAGATACGTTTATATCGATTGGGACAGTCATATCAATGAGGAGGCATGTTTTTTGTCTGAAGTCTTTTACTATGATGTCTGGCCTATTCGCGTCTATCTTTCTGTCAGTTTGAATGGTGAAGTTCCAGAGGAGTGAGATGTGGTCATTTTCAAGCACTGGAGGTGGTTTGTGTTCCCACCAGTTTTTATCATGGGGCAAGTCCAGGCTTTTGCAAATTACCCAGTGAATATATTGTGCAGCTCTATCATGCCTGTTGAGATTTTCTGTAGGCGCAAGAAGACTGCACTTGGAGACAACATGATCAATGGTTTCATTTTGTTGTTGACATACACGACATGTTGGGCTACTGCCGTTTTTAATATGTTGGCCTGGTACTTACTTGTAGGTAGGCAATGATCTTGAGCTGCTATGATAAACCTTTGTTTCAGATTTTAAGCCAGAGGCCATTAACCATTGATGGGTCGGGGCTTTGTCAACATCTGCATTATTCACTCTCTTTGGGTATTTGCCATTGAGAGGTTTTTCTTGCCATTTATCATTCAGAATATCTAAGGCAGCAGTTTTAGCACAGGTTTTCATGCGCTTAGCTTTTTCTGTGCTTGTTTCTTGTGTGTCTAATTCCGAAATTTGTTGTATTCGGAATTCACTTAGATATTCCTTTGCCTGTTTTGTTACTGAGTATTATTATTATTATTATTATTATTATTATTATTATTATTATTATTATTATATTATTATTATTATTATTATTAAGAGCGCGGGCTACTTATCCCAAGATTCCGAGTTCGATTTCTGGCAGCGACCTGAATAATAATAGTAATAATAATAGTAATAGTAATAATAATAATAATAATAATAATAATAATAATAATAATAATAATAATAATAATAATAATAGTAATAATAATAATACACACAATCCGATAAGAAGTCAATGCTGGATCGCCATTGACTATATGCACGATCAGAGTTGATGCTGAGCTTTAAAATACCATCGACAACCGAGATAAACCACCACCACCATTAACTTAACTACTCCCACTATTAGTGAACACCCATAGCTACTACTACTACTACTACTACTGAAAAAAATATTACAAGTACGTTATCACTACCGTTATTATTACCGCTAAAATTATTCCCCCTCCATTCTGGACACAACCATTATTATCACCTCCACAACCACCACTAACCACCATTATCAAAGAAAAGGAACCCATTAACAAAAGCCTTCACATCTGTACCATCGGCCATAATGTATTCTACCCTATTCAGTGCTGTAAGACTTTATTTTTTTTCATGTAGATTTTGCTATTTCCAATCAAGAGGATTTTGTTGGCTTCCCTAGGGAGAATTATTTTTTGTTGCTCAAGAATAGATTGCTGCTAGTATATCAAGAGAAATAACCTGACTACTGTGAAGAAAATGCGAGGGCCAGTCAGAAGAGGGTTTTGTGGAGTTGCATGACAACGATCTTTCTTTGTCTGCAGAGAAGTCAATCTCCTAACTCTTTGGGAAAAAAAACCCAGCTCTTTGTGTCATAGCATGAATAATAGCGGTCGATAACAATACGTATGTATGTATGTATGTATGTATGTATGTATGTATGTATGTATGTATGTATGTATGTATGTATGTATATATGTATGTATGTATGTATGTATCTATCTATCTATCTAGACGTGCATACATACACGCATACATACACGCATACATACACGCATACATACGTACACACACGCACACACACACACACACACACACCACACACACACACACACACACACACACACACACACACACACAGGTATTTGTGTATAAAGAGAAAATCAATTAGTTTTAAATCTCTGAGCGAGAAATATGTAGTAACAGTACCGAGCAGTAAAGTTTACTAACTCAATGAGGTAGTCCTACACAGGACGATCTTAACACTTTTTAGCCACAGGAAAACATCTTTTCCAGATGGCTACCGACACATGGTCTATGTCCGTATACTATGAGCAAAGGAGTTTATTACTCCGACCAATGATTTCTAGGTTATTTCCCTTCCTCGGTGCAGGACACACATGCAAAAAAAATGTATGATGATGTATTTATGTATGCGTATATGAAATATAATGTGTGTATTTTTTTTTGTGTGTGTGAGAGAGAGGGAGAGAGCGAGAAGGAGCGAGTGAGTGCCACTTACACATATATGCAAAGAAATACATACATGACGAATCACACCTTCACTCACTAACTCTCTCTCTCACGCACACATGAATACACGCACACACACTTTTCCCTTTCTCCTCTCTTTCAATTTCTGCTCTCACTTCAAAGCAAATGTCGCCTTTTCACTTTCTCCTCTCTTTCAATTCCCACCCACCCCTAAAATTTACGAACAATCATATGATCCCGTATGATCAACCATATGATCGAGTTGACAACTTTGCTGCTTCAAACGAAATAACTTCCTTTAGCATACACACACACACACACACACACACACACACAAACACACACTTTAAGTTAAATTTCTGTACGAATTATGTTATTTCTCGGTGTGTGCACGCGCATAATTACAGCTCAAATCTAATTGAAATTTCCTTTTTCTATTCTGTAATTTATGTTTGCGATGAGCACATTTAAAAGGAAGTGTTTCCAGAAATCCTGTCCTTTACCTGTTGTTTTTAGCATGTCCGAGGTGACATTTGCTTCCCCCCACCCTTATATTTTCCTAAATTAATTCCAATTCCTATGTTTTCCCACCAGAAGATTAGGATTTCGCCCCAAAGCACGTTCTCAATATTTTAATTTTCTCCATCCCCACCCCAATTTCGTCATTTTAAGAACATTTTTCCAAATTTGTTTCCTGGCAACACATGGAGAAAAAAAAAAAAAACAGTGTACGAATTTTTAAGAATTTTCTTCCTCCTTTCTTCTTAAAGAAAGACTAAAATTTCGTTCCCAAACGTCCGCCCATCACTTCACCACTTTCAAAAAGCTACAAACTTCCAACATTTCACCTTTAGCTTTTTGGAAAGCGGGGAAGTTTCTTCAGAAATAATGTCGTTTACTTGTTGTTTCTTGCATATCAGGTTTTCTGGTGGCAGTCTGGTATTTTTGCGTCTGCTATTTCAGTACAATTGTACGCATGCTTGAAACATCAGACGAAAGTGAAACGTTAGTAGATCTTAGCTTCTGGAAAGCGTGTAGGTGATGGGTGGGTGATGTGGGGGAGGGGCATTGAGTATTTCTTTAAGAAAAATTAAACTTTAAAAAAATATATATATTTCCCAGATTCCTAATCTCTGTATTTTTCGATGTGAATAAAAAAAATAAATTCGATAAAAGTTACAAATTAAGAAATTACGGTGGGGACGGGAGAAAATTAAAATTTTGAAAACGTGATTTCTGCGTAAAGTTGTATTAATCACCTTTTATACAATGAAACAGTACATAGCTTAAGAACAGAAAGCACTTTCATGCAAACCCATGTAAATTGTACCCTCTCCACTTCACTTTTAAACAATAACTTCCATTACGCTAATAATCCAATTCACTATATATCAGCAGTGCCGATCCTGCCCATAAGAAAGGAATAAATGATACAATGTGGCTGTATGTCATAACACCGAAGCAACGCCGGGATGCATTGCTAGTGTGTGTGTGTGTGTGTGTGTTCATACATACAGGATGCCTAATATATTTGAGGACAGATTTATGTTTGTGAAAAAAAAAACCGATAAAAAAAACCCAGATAACTTTATTTATCAAAAAATGCTGAGGATAAAAATAAACTTTCTTTTCTATAATGCTATTCGATAACGCCACCATTAGCTTCAACAACTGCTTCTATATGAGACCTAAATCATCTACATGCGCGAATCAAGTAGTCCTGGTTCATTTTGGACATTACTCTGACTATGGCAGCTTTCAAAGTATCTTTGGTGTTATGGGTGTATTCATTGACCTCTCTCTCAATAACGCCCCACGTATAACAGTCCAATGGATTGAGATCTGGAGAATTAAGAGGCCAAATGCTAGCTAGGAGTTATGTGATCATGAAAAGTTTCAGCCATTCATTCCTGTGTTACTAGTGCCATGTGCGATAGTGCAGAGTCCTACTGAAACGCATATGGCCTTCCATTGTATACACTGTCTGTCTAGGGCTTAGCAATTATTTCCAGGACCTCAATGTAGGCGGCAGAGTAACTCTAAGGCCTTGTGGAACTAAGGAAAGAGTCATCACATGTCCTTCATTGTTGATAACTCCTAAAACCATGACAGTCGCAGGAAATTTTGTATGCATAACACTTGGAACTTCAGAAGAGTCTGCATATAATCATCTGTCATTTCTTCTGTTGACTTTTTGATCTTGGTCGAAGTATTCCTCGTTTGAGAAAAACCAAATCAAATATTTTTCTGTTGGATTTTTCTGTTTGTTTAAGAGCCTTTTAGATTTGATGTAGTGATTTTCTTTTGCTTTTTCTTACAAATTGACATTTCCTCAACATATAAAACATATCTGATGTCTTCGTGGACTACATTTCTGACCGTTCCTTCTGACAAATGGAGATTTTTTGCAATTGACTTCATAGACTTTCTTGGATTGTAATCAATGGTCTGTTGAACTTGTTGGATAATTTCAGGTTTTCTGATGACTTCAGAGCGTTTGGAATGCCTTTTATGCTTTGATACTGGTGATACTTTTCCATCCTCAGTCCCTAGCTCCTTACAAACTTTGTAAACGAAAGATCTGGCAACATTTAAAAATCGAGATATTTCTAAATTGCCGTGTTATTATAACCACAATAACAGCATGCCTCTTCATTTCTTGAGTAAGCTGAGAGGTCTGCCATTATTATTTTCTGAAACATAGATTATATAGTGTTAGCAGAAAATGCAGCAATGACCCAAAAAATGTATGTCCTCAAATAGCTTACGCACCTTTTGTATATATATATATATATATATATATATATATATATATATATATATATATATATACTAGAAATATTATTATTTCTAAGTCTCTCTAAAGGAGACTACGGCAGCGTTACTGGATATTAACAGTTATCGCCAAGCTAATATGGCAGTCCATAAATATAGGAAGAAAGCTGCCGTTGATTAGCTCCAAGAGGCCATCGCCTCTAGCTAGCTATATGACACACGAACCTGTGTCCATTATAACCTTCGAACAGGGGAGGTCAGCCACTTCCCCTGCTGGTTAGGCATCTGCAGACATGTTTCAGGGTATTATATATATATAACATGTTATATATATAAAAATATGTAAAACTGCAGGAACAGAAAAATAGAGAGCGTTTAGAAATATTTCAATACTAAATTTATTCAGACATCATGGGATCAATACATGTTACCATTAACCTCAACAATTAAAAGACGTGCTCAAAGTAGTGGCCATTAGCTTCCAGATACGGCAAACTGCTGCTTGGGCATCGAAGGCCATAGTGTCCAGTGGGATTGCTGCACGAGCTGTTTCAATTTCTTGTCGAAGAGTTGTCAGTGTAACTGGTTCTCTGCGATACATGACAATCATAAGTAAATGTGTTCAGATGTTAAATCAAGAGAACGTGCGGGAATCTCAACCGCAACTCTTCGTCTTATTCAGTGTTCTTACAACCACTAAGTTCGCACGTCTCGGCAGAAGTGTAGTAGCGCAACGTGTTGTTGAAAGAAGAATTCATCGTGTCCATAAAGTTCATGTATGGCAGGTAAAAACGGACATGCGTAGCGTGTCTAGGTATCTTAATCAGTAACAGTTCCTTCGGAGCAAAATGAGCCTGTAAAAACTTCGTGATGACGCTCCTCACCAGACACTGACCCCAATAATTTGACTGCTTTGTCCAAATGCCAAAAAAGGCAAAAACCGTTAAAAGCAACTTGTATTTATCCCATGATGTCTGGATAAATTTAGTATTAAAATATTTCTATGTTTTTCTTCCTCCGAATTGTGTATATATATATATATATATATATATATATATATATATATATACAAGGAAAAGGGGAGACCACCGGTGTTTGTATCGTAGGAAGCTAGAAAACGTTGCCAACATTTTTATCATACCCAACGAAAAGATTTTGAAAGAAGTTAGAAAAAAGGAGACAAGGTAAGCTTATGATGATATGAAAGCAACAACTTCCAGTATGTAATCTTTATTGATTCTATTTATATGAGCGAATAAAGGAAACGTAGAATTAAGGTAGCTGAAAAAGTAGGAATATCTATTAAAGCCCTAATTTGTAAGGTATACCGGTCTGAGAAAACACCATATATTTACAGAAACCTTAAATTTGAAAATCAAACACATATATAGAGGATAAGATTCGAAGTGTGGTATAGTGCATTCATTGCCTGAAAGAGGTTGTGCAAGAGACAACACTATAGCCTATATATATGATAGGCAGCTTGTAGTACATGTGAAAGGATTGAAAGCATTAGCGTGGGTATAATGAGAAAAGACGAGCATCTATACTTTACCAAGACGCTATAAAGAAACAAGATTGATTAATAAATAATATCGACTTAAACTTCAGTTGATACACCCACATAATTCAACTGTCAGATTGATAACCAAAGGCAGTTTCTTACGGTAAACATTCAAATTCTTCCACTGAACAAAAAGAACGAGTGGGCTAACAACAGCCCACCCACAACAGTATTACAGGCAAGAATAATACAATGCTAATCACGGTCGAAAAATGATTATGTATTGAACAGAACACATGAAATAATATAATATTATTAGCACAATATAATACATTGTGGTTTAAAAAAAATAATAATTGACGAAATACATGCGCATGCGCGTGTAGCAGTAGGTGTGGGCGCCGCGAATATATGTACACATGTATGTGTGTAAGTATGCATGGGTGTATGTCTACGACAAGGTGACACTCTGTGTGCATGTGTCTGATCCATTGGAGTATGTATAAATATGTGTGGGATAGTATGTATATTTGTATAGATATATGTGTAAGTATAGGTACATACATAAATGCAAAATGTGTATGCATACATACATGGGTGTCCGCCTGCCCTTGGATGAAACTGTTGCCAGTCAAAATTATGTAGGCGACGAGATATGCATAGAGCAGAGATATATTTCTTTACTACCCACAAGGGGCCAAACACAGAGGGGACAAGCAAGGAAAGACAAACGAATGAAGTCGATTATATCGACCCCAGTGCGTAACTGGTACTTAATTTATCGACTCCGAAAGGATGAAAGGCAAAGTCGACCGCGGCGGAATTTGAACTCAGAACGTAACGGCAGACGAAATACGGCTACGAATTTCGCCCGGCGTGCTAACGTTTCTGCCAGCTCGCCGCCTACATTCCTATCTCTGCACAGAGCAGAGATAGGGATATAGACATGCTCAGATACACACATAGTCTCTCTCCTTTTCTCTCTCTCTCTTTCTCTCTCTCACACACACGCACAAACACACACATACACCCATTCACTGGAGGACAGTGGATATACTGATATTAGGTTAGTGGTATCAAAGCAATGGATAATTATCGTAATTAGCGTGAAGTCTACTTCTTTGTGGATAGATGACGCGTGTGTAACTCTTCAGCCAGTTAAATGGATTGAAAGACGTAATATCGCCTGCTATAGTTGTGATGTCGTCTGCTATAGCTGTGAATGGATAAAAAAATAAATAAGACCTCCCAGGCGTCCGTAATGGAGAGATAATAATGATGATAAACCTTCTCGAAAGACTGTCTTTAGAACAAAATATTCGGAAATGATAAAGACATATCAGAAGTGTAACAATATAGCTTGCAGCACAGAAAAAAAAAACGTATGAATTACGAAAATAACAGATTACATGTATACTTCAAGAGAATTACTATCTCTCCCTCTCTATCTATCTATCTATCGATATATGAGAGTAATAAGGATAAACATTGGGTTTCAAATTTTGATGCAAGGCCAGTAGATTTTGGGGATGGATAAGTTAATAACATCAACCCTCACCACTCAACTGAAAGGCAAAGTTGACATTGGCGGAATTTGAACTTTAGGAGTTTCAATATTGGTTTCAAATTTTGGCAAAAGGGCAACAATTTTGGGGTGGGAGTGGTGGGTAAATCGATTACATCGACCACAGTCCTCAACTGGTAATACAGGAAGCAGGCTAGATTGTGATAATCTAAGCATAACAGTAGCAGTCGTTCATCTATTTGTACACATAATTTCTAATATGTACGAGCATACATACATGCATACATACATACATACATACATACATACATACATACATACATACATACATCATACATACATACATACATACAAACATACATACATACATCATACATACATACATACATACATACATACATACATACATACACATACATACATACATACATAGGCGTGACTGTGTGGTAAGAAGCTTTTGGTATGTATAAGGCAGCGAGCTGGCAGAAACGTTAGCACGCCGCGAGAAATGCTCGGCGGTATTTCATCTGTCTTTACGTTCTGAGTTCAAATTCCGCCGAGGTTGACTTTGCTTTTCATCATTTCGGGGTCGATTAAATAAGTACCAGTTACGCACTGGGGTCGATATAATCGACTTAATCCATTTGTCTGTCCTTGTTTGTCCTCTCTGTGTTTAGCCCCTTGTGGGTAGTAAAGAAACAAGAAGCTTGCTTCTCTAAAATATGGTTCCGGGTTCAGCCCCAATGCGTGGCTCCTTGAGCAAGTGTCTTCTACTATAGCCTCAGGCCGACCAAAGTATTCTGGGTGGATTTGGTAGACAGAAATTGAAAGAAGCCCGTCGTGTGTATATTTATATATACAGGTGGTGCTCCAGCATGACCGTAGTCAAATGACTGAAACAAAGAAAAAAAAGAATAAAAGAATATATATATATATATATATATATATATACACACACGCACACACACATATGTATGTATGTGTATGTCCATGAATTATTGAACCCAAATGGGAGGTCGAACATACACGAGTGTATACTATATATAAGTATATAACCCTATATATCACATAACGTACTTGACATCAGGTTTCTAAAGAGCAAGAATTACTGCTAGATTCATTCAATCCGAAAATTAACACATATATTTGAGAAGAGAGCTGACAACAAACATCGAATTGAAAGAGTTTTCTTATCTGTATACACGTTGTATTTGAAGATATATTTGCAGAAGGCTTGCGGTTTTTTGAGGTAATTATCGAACGAGTCATATTTAAAGCCACGCTTAAATCTTCGGCTGTTGTCATTTTAGGTCACTTTATTATTAATAAACGATCACGTTGTTGAACAGTTGGTGTCTGGATTCGCTCATGCTACTTTCGAGTTAATTAAAATATCCACGTTTTTCGCAAAGTGGAGGCACATGGCCTAGTGGTTAGAGCAGCTAACTCGCAGTCGAGGGATCACGGGTTCGAATCTCAGACCGGGCGATGTGTGTGTTTATGAGCGAAACACCTAAGCTCCACGCGGCTTCGGCAGAAGGTAATGGCGAGCCTCTGCCGATTCTTTCGCCACAACTGCAGCGGACCGGCGTCCCGTCCAAGGAAACCGGGAAACTGGCCCTTATGAGCCAGGCGTGGCTCGAGAAGGAACAAACGACAACATTTTTTGCAAGGTGGCTGAGACTGATGACATCCCTCCCTTGTAATCTTTACATCTTTATATTCGGAATTTAAAATCTTATAAACAAAAACCTCCGATTTCAAACAGTGAAACCAAATTATCGTTAAAGGAAGGATGAAAAGCAAAGTTGCTCCCTTGATACTTGAACTCAGAACAAAGAAAGACATGACAAAGTAATATAATCAGACATTTTACCCAATGTGTCTACTGGGTTCTACACCACTCTGTACGTTAAAGCCATTATCATATTAAATGTCTAAATGTTTGAGATGAGTTATAGTTAATGAGATTAGGATTTAGAAGAAAAAAGCAACAACACAAATATCTCAAAAACAATACGATAATACGATAATAATTTTTTTGACTATTAACTTAATTTAACCTCGTTTTTTGAGATGAAACATTCGAAAATAAATTTAGATATAAATGTAAATATTAAACAAAATATACTCCATCTTCAAACATGACGTTAAAGAAAAAAAAACTATAATCGTCTTATCGGTGATGAATTGACAGATTCGTTACAGCGTAGGATAGAATGCTTCGTGGTTTTTATTTCTACTCTCTGCGGTCTGGCTTCAAATTACATTAGCGTCAACTTTGTTGTTCACTGCTTGGTGTTCAATAAAACGGTAATAAAAAGGGCCGGCAGATCTGGAAGTCTGTCGAACCGCGCCCTATGTCTGTTGTTCCAATCCTTTGCATTCTGAGCTAAAATCCCACTTTTGTCTACGTGGAGGTAGACTTATTCTACCACACTTTTTGTCATCTCCTTACCTGGTGCCTAGGGTGCCTTTAATAAAGTCGCAGTTTTGCAAGCTTTTCGGCTATGACACGGGTTAGAGGATACTTTCCTGCCCGTGTCATAAGCTCTGGCTTCTCTTGATTATGAGATAGTAGTTTCAAATTTTCGGGTAGAGGGAGTAGGTCGATTACATAGACCCTAATACGCAACTGGTATTTATTTTATCGACCCCGTAAGGATGAAAGGCAAAGTCGACTTCGGAGAAACATGCACTCAGAACCTAAAGACGAACAAAATACCGCTAAGCATTTTGCCCGCCACGTTAAAGATTCTGTTAGGCTTGCCACCTTAAAATAAAGATAAACAAAATAATCCTTTCTAATATAGGCACAGGGCCTGAAATTTTGGGGGAAGGGTGCCTGTCAATACCATCGACCATCAGTGCATGACTGGTACTTATTTCATCGACCCTGAAAGGCAAAGTCAAGGATGGACGAAATGCCGTTAAGTGTTTTGCCCGTCGCCTTAACGATTCTGCCAGGCTCACCACCTTAAGAAAAGACAAGCATAATGATATTAACTATTTTTATACTTTCTTTTTTCTCTGTTTTCCCCACATTCCTATCTGCTTCTGTGGAAGTTCTTCAGTAGCAAAGTTGATTAACGTTATGGCAGCTACATGAATTATCGGAATTTGACCGTTTTAAAGTAGATTGAAGAACATAATACTGAAAGGGTGGTGATATGGCAGATCAGACCAAACGGCATTTCTTCCAGCTTTATGCTTTGAGTTCAGAGTCCACTAATGTCGACTTTGCTTTCATCATTTCAAGGTCCATAAAATAACTGCCCGTTAACCGCTGGAATCTATGTAATCGACTAGACCCCATCCCCCACAAATTTCAGGTCCAGTACATATAGAACAAAAGTACTGTGTGGGGTTGGGTGGCGTTGGGTGGAATAAGAGACAATCTGTGAAAGTTTGCCTTCCGTACTCCCACCCCACCACCTTAACCCAACCAAACAAATAAACAAAACAAATCAAAACAAAGACATCAGTAAAAGCAAATCATTGAGAATTTTACAGCTGAAAAGTGTATTTCTATGCATATAAGCAATATACAACTCGGGAAGAGTTGCTTCTTATAAAATGAAACATAACAACAGCTATTGTATTGCTATTGATACAAGCGGAAGTTTGATAACAACAGCCTTTGTTACAGAATAGAACGTATCAAATCATAGTTTGTTTATTGTTATTGCAGGAAGCCTATAAACAAAATTCATATTTATTTGTTTGCTTACTTTTGTTTTTACTGTCATTTGCTGTTCTTTGTTTATTGTGGATGTATCCTACGATTTCTTCAACAGTTTTCAGGGAAGCATGTATTAATTCCCAAGAGAAGGTCATAAAATAACGTACGAGTATATCAAAAACAGGAATACACATGCACGCATTAATACATACATGGAAGTATAAATGTATATATATATATATGTGTGTTTATTATACATGTATATATATGCATATGCATGCATATACATGCATATATAAACGAAAGTATATATATATATATACTATTATATACATAAATATACAAACACAACATAACTAGAGCAAAATATTTTAAATTAGTTGGAGCGGCTTCTCTTCAATCATATCTATTCATGTATACCCCCAGACAGACCTATGTATGCATGCGTACATGTGTATGAGTGTGTTTATATATATATATATATATATGTGTGTGTGTGTGTGGTGTGTGTGTGTGTGTGTGTGTGCGTGTGTGTGTTGTGTGTGTGTGTGCGTGTGTGTGTTTATGTGTGTGTGTGCGTGTGTGTGTTTATGTGTGTGTGTGTGTGTGCGTGTGTGTGTTTATGTGTGTGTGTGTGTGTGCGTGTGTGTGTGTTTATGTGTGTGTGTGTGGTGTGTGGTGTGTGTGTTATGTGTGTGTGTGTGTGTGTGTTTATATATATGTTTTATATATATATATATATATATATATATACTAAGCAATAAAGGGTTTAGCAACGAATTGCCTTACCACATACCGAATTTAGAAATAGCAGTCAAAGAGTTATAGCTATTCTTCTACTTTTTAGTAGAAGAAATAGCTATAACTCTTTGACTGCTATTTCTAAATTCGGTATGTGGTAAGCAATTCGTTGCTAAACCCTTTATTGCTTAGTATATATATAAAACGAATTGCCTTACCACATACCGAATTTAGAAATAGCAGTCAAAGAGTTATAGCTATTTCTTCTACTTTTTAGTAGAAGAAATAGCTATAACTCTTTGACTGCTATTTCTAAATTCGGTATGTGGTAAGGCAATTCGTTGCTAAACCCTTTATTGCTTAGTATTACTTAAATTTTCCTCGAAGACTACTTGGTGTAATTGATAATTATTCCAAATTAATTAATTTCACCCTTCATTATTACGGATAACTATATATATATATATATATATATATATATATATATGTATGTATATGTATGTATATGTATGTATGTATGCATATATATGCATGTATGTATATGTACCTATGCTTACACATATGCACACAAATGCCTTTGTATGTGATGGTAGAAAACATATATGCGCAAAATAGAAAAAAAAACCCCGCTGAATATGCATATCAGATTTTTATGGTGTTTGTTAGAAATGAAAAACTTGATTAATCGTTTACTCCGAGTTTCTCGTTTCTGATCTTCACAAAATACACAAAATAGCATAGCTCTTTCTTAAATCCTTCACGCTCTTCGAGATAAAAAAAAAATCTGTCTGTCTGTCTGTCTGTCTGTCTGTCTGTCTGTATGTGTGTCTGTGTGTCTGTCTGTCTGCGTAGATACGTGGTAAGTAGTATGCTTCCCAATGATATGTTTCCGGGTTCAGTTCCACTGCATGGCACTTTTGGCAAATGTCTTCTCCATTTCTCTCTCTTTCTCTCTCTCTCTCTTTATACATACATACATACATACATACATACATACATACATACATACATACATACATACATACATACTTACATACACACACAAAATTCATCTGTCGGAGAGACAAGGGCCATCTAGAGGTGAGTTCGATTTCCGGACCGGGCTGTGTATTGTGTGTCTTGAGCAAGATACTTTATTTCATGTTGCTTCAGTTCACTCAGCTGTAGAAAGGAGTTGCGATGTCACTGGTGCCAAGCTGTATCGGCCTTTACCTTCCCCATGGATAACATCGGAGGTATGAAGAGGGGTGGCTGATATGCATGAACGACTGCTGGTCCTCCATAAACAACCTTGCCCGAACTTGTGCCTCTCATGGTCATTCATGACCAAAGGGAGTCTTTAGTCTTTACTCTAAATTATGATACTCTCTCTAGGATCTGAGATAATGTTAGTAAATCATGAATTTATACTGTGTAGTATTTGACCTATCTATGTTTGTCTAATTTCATTAGCACGGCTTGACTCAACCTGAAGCTATTGTAGATATGATACTCTCTCACTATACTTCCTAGTGAAATCGAACCCAAATCATAGCGTGTGAGTGGTCAGCCGATACATTACCTACTCAACAAGCTATAATCATATTTGTGTGTGTGTGTGTGTAATTCATAGTATAACATGATTATTCTCGGAAATGACAGCTTAGTCTGATACTCAAATTCACATAATGTCTTCACCAATTTGCTATCAGGTTTCAAATTACTCTATTAAATTCGAAATTTAAATACATTCTTTCGGCGTTTAGGATGGTTTAATTTCTGAATAATATTCTGAATCTAGATTTAGAGAAAATACGACTTCAGTGAAAAATTATTTGTGTAATTCGATAGATTAAGCATGTCAAGCGTATTTCGTAACTATAAACGAAACGATTGGACGATCATTGTGCTAATCTCTCCTCTCCTCTTCCTTCCCCACTCACTCTTCCTCTTTTTTTCTTATTATGAAGAGAGAGAGAGAGAGGAGAGAGAGAGAGAGAGAGAGAGAGAGATGAGGTTATCATTCATTCCTCAATAACTTCCTCCTATTTTCTTTCTTTATATAAATCATTATTCACATGATAACAGTTTAAAATACAGCTAGCATACTCATTCCTGATATAAGTAAAAAGATGAAAAAATTTAATAATAATAAGTAAAAAAGTTGTAATTTAGAAACAAGACAAGCAATTTTGAGAATAGGCGAAGTAGTTGATATCATCGACATCATATTTGAATGGTACTCAATTTCATTAACCCTGAAGGAGGAATGAGATACTGAACTGACCTCAGCTGGATTTGAATTCAGAACGTGAAATGTCAAAAAAATACAAGGCAATATTTCTGACGCTTTAACGATTCTAGCAATCGACTGCCTTGAAGAAACATAAGTTAAGGTTTAAAATTTTGGTACAGGGCCGAGAAGGAGAAAAGTCGATTATATCGATCACATTGCTAAACTGGTATTTATTTTATCAATTTGGAAAGAACGAAAGTCAAAGTCGACCTCGGCCGAATTTGAATTCTGAACATGAAGAAACGGAAGTACTGTCGCTAAATATCTTGTCCGATGCTTTAACGTTTCTGCCAAGTTGCCGCCCTGCAAAAAAAAAAAAAAAAAAAAAAAAGATAAAAAGAGAAAAACAACACTAATAATAAGTTCTTTTTCTCTGAGATTCGCTGTATTCGATAAGAAGTGACATAAAGAATATGAACTTAGACGTAAACGAAAAGGGAATTTTTTTTTATCGTAAATAAATCGATTGTATACATTTGAATAGGTTTGATGATATAGAAAATTTTCAATAGTGTGAATACATGTGGGCGTGTATGTGTGTATGTGTATGTGTGTACGTGTACTGAATATTCGATTAGTAAAATAAACTAACGTATTGTCTACAATCAAATAAATATAATTTTAGAAAACAGACTTGGCGACGTCAATTTCTGTTTAGAAATAAATTAGAAACAAAAAATTTTTAAAAAAATAAATAAGCAAACTGCCTAGTAGGTCGTCAGTACTCATTTTCACATAAATACCACTTTTTTGCAAGCTAAAGAATTTTCGATATAACAAAACAAAAAATCTATTAGAAAGACTATTTTGCTTCTTTAGAGCCGTATTTTTCATACATACAAGTCGACTTATGAAGTGTAAACATTCAGGCATCATCGTTATTTTTCGAAATCCTACTGTATTTCACATGGAATTTTTTTTTCCTCCAAACTAGTCGTGGTGTATAAGTCGACCAACCATTTTGCTGTAAATTTAGGTCTGAAAAATTCGACTTATATGCCAAAAAATACGGTACTTCAGCTCCCAAATGTTGTACAGTTTCTATAGTGACAAAAGAAACCTGCTCCGATATTTAAAACAGTAGAGATGTTGAACACACAGACATCTGAGATCAGATCCGAAAAAAAAAAAAAGCGCCATTCGGTTAACTAGCTCGGAGTCATTCGCCAACATTCTCTTAAGTCAACCGACGCGCTGTCTCCTCGTTTTGCCTTTTCTACCGTTTCTACAATGGCCAGTGCTCTTCAGAGCTGGTTGTTAAAGAGATACTAAAGCTTTTTCACTACTAGCCCCAGTGGTTTAACCGGTTATCCTTCGACATAAGGGTAACACGCTTAGCATGATGCTTATACCGAAGAAACAATGCAAACAATGCTGACTGTAATCACACTCTGCTGGTTTAAATAATGTCTGAAACATTATGTCTGAGAAAAATAAATGGCATGATGGTAACAGCTGGAAAGGTTTTTGATCTTAAGTCTCCAGTAAGAGATAACATAACCTAAACAACAACAGCAGCAACAACAACAACAACGTTTAATACGATCAGTACAAATACCTACGTTAAAAAAAAATGTTGGAAAGAAAATACTAAGTTAAGCCTTTTGTTATAAAGAAAAATACGGCAATAAACTACGCGGCACTGCTGTAAATTTCTTGAATTTGGGTAAAAGAAAATACAGGAGGATCAATTAATTATGATTTTATTCAACATATTTCCTTCTCATATTCACGCATTTATCGCAACGGTCCTTCAGTTTTTCTAAGCCCTGTAAAAGAACTCGGAACGCTAGGCCTCTAACCAGGCCTTTCGCTATACTCTTAAAACCAGGGACTTTTCAGCACCCCACTCATAGTATCATATATAAGGGAAGTGATGTTTCAACAGCTTATGATTTTCGGCGGGAAAACGAATTAGTTTTTGATGGTCTGTGGAGAATAATTATATTTCTATCTTTTCTCTTTAGAATAACCCTACCCACAAACGTTATAACCTAGTCCCACCCAACGAAGTACATTCACTTTTAAATTTGCAAATGTCGTTAACAAAAGTTTTACAATAGTTTTTTTTTATTCAAACTCCCATTTTTTTTCTTGATTCAGCAAGAAATTTTGATTATCAGAAACATGAAATTTTTCTACCAGTTTTGTTTACAATAAAAAGAGATGAAAATAGTTTTAAAAAAAGTTTATAACATATAAACCATTCTGTTGCATCGGAATTTCTAAAGGGAAAATTAATAATAATTATTTGCTATGAAAGTGAGAGTTGGTATTCTGCTCCGAGCAGTTTTTTTTCTAAATACAAGTTAGCGTATTCAATTCTGTTTACTAAAATTATACTTATTTGACTGCAGTCAGTAAGTTATATTTCACTAAAATAATACGATATGTTAATATATATATATATGTTCTATCTAGTTTCAGCTCAGAGCTGCGGCCATGCTGATATATATATATATATATATATATATATGTGTATATATATATATATATATATATATATATTTATATATATATTAATTATGAATTTTCTGGTTAATTCCGTAATGGAATCGGCGGCTTATATTTATTTGCTGCCGATAAATTTGGCGCGAGTGCGATGATTTGAAAATTTTAGGTCAGATATTGCCGAGGCAGGGTCGGAAATGCCTCGTGAAAATATCTGTTCCGACTTGGCTATTTCTTACTGATGATTCTAAGGGCTTATGGAAGATTGGCTTGATTTAATTTAATCGGGTTAGTTTACCATTAAACAGTAGATGAAACGGTGCATCGTATAAGAAATTACAGGGTAAATGTTTTTTAATTTTCTCCTGGTTTACGGAATTGATGTTATTTTGCGGTTGAAGCTTTTGGCTGTTATTTCTAGTGGGTGAATGGCCTATTATGGCCGTTCCTTGATTGTGATATATATATATATATAATATATATATATATATATATATATATATATATATATATATATTATGAACATACATATGTATATATATATTATATATAATATATATATATATATAATATATATTATGAACATACATATGTATATATATATATATATATATATATATATATATATCATGAACATACATATGTATATATATATTATAATATATATATATATATATTATGAACATACATATGCATATATATATATATATTATATATATATATATATATATATTATGAACATAGATATGCATATATATATTATGAACATACATATGTATATATATTATGAACATACATATGTATATATATATATATATTATGAACATACATATGCATATATATATTATAAACATACATATGCACATATATATATATATATATATATATATATATATATAGATGTACGCACGTACACATAGAGGTACATATACATACGTACTCTCATACATCCACCCACACACACATTACATATTGCACACTGGCACACGCATACATATACATGCCATTGATTAGTTTTTATATCCTCAAACCTATTCAAGTGCACTCAGTCGATTTGGTTTAAAAAAAAAACAAAAGAAATTCTTTTACATTTATTCATATTAATTTCACCCTGTCTCGAAAAAAATAATCAATTTATTATTAACTCATTAGTAAATTGGGTATCGTTTCGACTAATAATAGGATACTGCACATTGCTGTGGAGTTTTGACGTTCCTTTCGCAACCATTTAGTTCTGTATTTAATCTTACAGAACGCCCTTTTGGATAAAAGTTTTTACTATAACTCTGTTTGAGTAATATCTTCTGAGTGTAGAAGCTCCGCGTATATGTATGTGTGTGTTCCTATTTTGCAGATGAATATCAACGAAAGATATAAACATCAGCAAGTAAACATTAAACCAGTGGTTTCAAACAAAGATATCTCATTGTTTTGCTCCTTCTAAGTTGTACAGACGTTTTCTTATCAACTTCTATCGTAGTCCTTCAAATATTCTACTCACAACTTCATTATTCCAAATCCTACACTTAGCTCACTCTTAGTTATATTGCAGTTATTCAGGTAAAATCAAAATCTAGAACACGCAGAGAAATTCATCCATTCCAAAAATAGATGGTCTTTAGTCAGTAATACAAATCCAGTAAGAACTCAGTCCAAACCAGGTCAGACGATGATCCTTTCGTTACTCGCAAACATATTTGCCCTAGACTCAGCCCATATAACCACCAAACTCTCCAAAATTTTTCTCATTTCAGGGATTTATCTTGATCTTTGGAAACACACTACAATGCCTTTATTCCTGCCAACAACGCTCTATCAGTCACAGTATCTGTAAGACAACAATGATACAATTCTATATTTAAGAGATGAGGAATTATGTACATTATTTACATTATTTACAATTGAAGGATATTTGTCCTCAAATCCCACCATCCATGCAGTGTAAAATGAAGGATTGCTCAGAGCCTAAAACATCGAGCAATGAATATAAGTAGCGATCGTGATACCCACTACGAAGAAATGATCAAGCTCATTAACAATCTATTAAGTAACAACTACCCCAAAAGCATACTCTCCACTCTAATTATGAAGAAAAGAGAGGATGAAACCGATAAATTGTCCACGGTTGTCTACTCTATGTGAAAGGCCTCTCCGAAAATATACAATAGATATGCGGCCCATATGACATCAGGACAGTATTAAAAAATAGTACAACACTTCGCAAATATCTCCTTCGAGTGAAACCACCAATAGAAGAGAATATGACTAAGAACTGCGTGTACTCCATCCCATGCAGCTGTGGTAGGTTATACAAAGGCGAAACATGCCGCCCCTCAAAATAAGGGTAGAGGAACATCACAAAGCCGTGACACGGTGAGATATTAATAAATCGGGTATAGCTGATCACGTATGGAAAAAAATGGAAATCACCCCTCCTGTGGGATGAAGTTAAAATAATAGACAGAGAACACCACTGGAAAATACGAAAACTTAAAGAAGCAGCACATATGCTAGGACACAACAACATCCTAAGCAGACCGAGTGCAGATCTGAACAGCATTTGGGAACCGATATTAAAGAAGGATAGGAGAATATTAGATTTATAAGCCCAAAAATTCACTCCATAATTCCCTACGGGTATATGGTGTAGTGGTTAAGAGCGCGAGCTACTAACCCCAAGATTCCGAGTTTGATTCCAGGCAGTGACCTGAATAATAATAAGAATTACAATAATAATAACAACAACAACAACAATAACATAAAAAAATACCTTAGGAATGAGAACCCATGTTCAAAATTTCCCCAAGACGCCTGATAAAGGCTGGAGGGTATATCAGCCGAAACGTTGTGTTAACATATCCGTCAATTATAAATTATGTAAATAATGTCAACAAGGATGTTTTCTAACATTGAATATATCTCTCCCTTCTAATCGAGATCCGGATTCCGTGAAGCCAGATTCACCGGTGATCTACGCTACAAAGTCACCCACCAGTGGGCTCTCACCTTGGAGGAATTTGATGTAAGCACAGTTGTAGCCATTGGCATCATTAAGACTTTAGATCATATCCAATAAATAAACCTATCAAAACAACCCATATTTTATCTCTACTAGTTACTCATCTCTTGGACTGGTAGCTTCTTAGCAGATTGCCCTATCAAGGCGTGGGTTGACAGAGATATTTATGTTCCGCAGCTTGTCAACACTGGCATCCGTTAAGAATTTTGCCAGTTCGCCGCCTTAGATACGATTATAATATTGATTTTAAATTTTGGCACAAGGCCAACAGTTTCGGGGAATTGGGTAAGTCGATTGCACCGACCCCATTACTTCACTGATACTTATTTTATCGACTCCTAAATGATGCAAAGCTAAATCGACCTCGGCAGAATTTGAACTCAGAACGTAAAGATGGATGAAATGCCGCTAAGCATTTTGTCCGGCATGCTCACGATTCTGCCATCTTGTCGCCGTTAAGAAATTACATAGCGAGCCACTACAGAGGATCGCACACGTACCTTTCGAACTGTAAAATGTGTTGTACCATTCACCTGAGCGACTTATGACAGATACGATTAGAATATTTTAGAATGTAAAATATGGATCTCTATAAGCATTCCCCATCAATATTTTCTGTTGTTCGATCTATACTGATCTACAAGGCTCATTGAATTAGTATGTAAATGTTTAGTATTCCACAGACATGTGTGCCCTAAAAATAATTCTGAGCGTGACACAATTTAATGAAATTAAACTTTGGAGTTACTGTTACAACTCAGTAACGAGTTTCCGTACAGTTTCTGTCAACTGAATTTCATTCACAAGGGATGGATCAACAGGAAGCTATAGGAAGTAAGTGATACCTACCCGACATGATACACAGTGGGATGGAACCCGAACCTCGTAACTGTGAAGGGAACCCTTTTTATAATTAGGCACACTAAGGGGGCGAGCTGGCAGAAACGTTAGCACGCCGGGCGAAATGCGTAGCCGTATTTCGTCTGCCGTTTCGTTCTGAGTTCAAATTCCGCCGAGGTTGACTTTGCCTTTCATCCTTTCGGGGTCGATTAAATAAGTACCAGTTACACACTGGGGTCGATATAATCGACTTAATCCGTTTGTCTGTCCTTGTTTGTCCCCTCTGTGTTTAGCCCCTTGTGGGTAGTAAAGAAATAGGTATTTTGTCTGCCGCTAGGTTCTGAGTTCAAATTCCGCCGAGGTCAACTTTGCCTTTCATCCTTTCGGGGTCGATTAAATAAGTACCAGTTACACACTGGGGTCGATATAATCGACTTAATCCGTTTGTCTGTCCTTGTTTGTCCTCCCTGTGTTTAGCCCCTTGCGGGTAGTAAAGAAATAGGTATTTCGTCTGTCTTTATGTTCTGAGTTAAAATTTCGCTGAGGTCGACTTTGCCTTTCATCCTTTCGTGGTTGATAAATTAAGTACCAGTTGCGTACTGGGGTCGATGTAATCGTCTGCCCCCCCTCCCACAAAATTTCGGGCCTTATGTCTAGGGTAGAAAAGAATATTAAGGCACACTGCGCCTACTTACTGAATCGGGAAGTGGACGAGTCAATGATACAACGACAACAAGAAACGTTTTAAGGCAAGTCTTCCGCGAAAACAAACTTTTGCCTTGCGGATCACATATGTGTAATATAGGTCTGACAGAGACTGAATGAAGTTTAAGAAAATATATTGTCCATTGTGCTAGTCGATAGTATGTTGTAAATGGTGAGAAAATAGTCATTGTTTAGTATTTCTTAGTTTCTCTTTCAATGACATTCATAGCCGAAACAAATTTAAGCCTGCCTCTGATTTAGATGCTTCATGCGTTATTGTTTCTTGATATAGAACTGATACTGTAATGAAAGAACTTAAACAATTTGTAGTGGCGACGGTGACAATGATAGCGGTGTAAAAAATTTACAGAGAATGTGATGATAGTGTTGTTGTTGTTGTTTAAGTTGTTTTTGTTACCGATAATTGTTATTGCTGTGATGGTAATGAATGTTGTTGATGGTTAGGATGAGGTTGAAGATGCTGTTACTAGTGAGGATGAGGATGCTGTTAATGATGATGGTGATGATGATGATGATGATGCTGATATTGACAAATGCTCCGACGACTGTACTGAAATATGCTGATATGGATTTCTTACATTGGTATATGTCTACGACGTGACTTTGTTAACGGATTTGTCATTGCTTGGTACTAACACGAGGAAGTTTAGAGTTTTGATGCCGGTTAAGAGTTTACTAACATTTCAACCGAGATAATAATAATTCACTCATTCCACTATTCATATTTTACTGGATTTAAGTAATGGGGAAGCCCCTAAGTTTTTGTTCGACCAGCTAGAATTGGCAGCCAAAGTTTTCACACCACACACTACAGCCTTCAATGTAAGGTAGGACACTTAACAATGTGGTTCTAGATATGCTATGCCTGAAAGAAATAAAACCAGAGAATGGTTAGATTTTAAACATTTTTTATCATAGGTTTCCTTGATCCAGGTTGACTTTTGGCTTAACAAGAAGAACAACGTCTAAATATTTTCATTAATATATTGTGAATAAATTAACTTTACAGGAAAATAATTATTTCGAACGTTTTACAAAGTAAATGTCGTCGTCGTCATCGTTAGTCTTTGGAGAAGATGGAGATTTTTTCCTTCCATTTCTCTTGCAATAACACATCATGTCATTGGTACTTAAATTTCTCATGTTAATGTTTCATTATTATATATGAGAGTGGAGCTATGGACGCAAGCTTGTTAACTCTCAGCTTGTTTTTTTAGTGTTAGCAACAATATGCTATTAACATTTTTTCCTGCCACTTCTCTCGGTGGCTTTGTCTTAAATTATCCCCAAGGTGTTAACGACATATCACCAGCAGTTAACTTTCCGTTTTGACCGATGTATGTCGTTTATTTTTCTGAGGATACAGTCTTGTTAACTCTTTAGCTTGTTATTCAGTTCTGCAACGGTATCCAAATTTGTAGCCCCAGTTCCCTAGACCTATTGGATTTGTCAAGTTTATAAACAGACAGGGTGCTTGCTATCTGAGATTAATCAATGAAATGTCGACGATTCTGATAGGAACCCAATAGGGTTCGAAAATCGATTAAAGCTTGTCTTCATTTTTCAATCAACGGAGAAATAGTTAAATTTACCCCGATTATATATCCACACATACACACACACACACACACACACACACATATATATATATATACATACTAAATAGTATCAAATTGCCATATCACGGCCGTGTCTAACCAGTCGCTATGCTTGACCGCTAAGTCCACAAGTTTTTATTCTTTTTGTTTATTTTCTCTTATTCCTTTCTGTTGAAGAACATACACTCGAAACGTAAAATACTTTTTCAATTTCCTGGGCGTCAAACTAATACATTTGCTTGTTGTTCACACACCTTTTGTTTTTATGTAAATTTCAATTATGTACTAACTAACTTACATATATTATTAACACCAAAGTTATAACATCGTTGCTGATATCTTCTTAATGCATTTAATCAAGTTAAAATTATATCTCGAGCCTACAGACTTGTTAGACCAGAGCTTATCCTGTTGCCGTAGTGTTTAAGCCACTCATAGTACAAGGTTACCTCCTGGTTAGGGCACCAGTCTATTTCAGTGTTAAAGTTCTCTTCGAGCTGACGCTGTGATCGCTTTTCAACCCAGTGAAGTGCAGCAACGTGAAATTAAGTGCCTTGCTAAA
The DNA here is from genome assembly GCF_006345805.1 of Octopus sinensis. NCBI lineage: Eukaryota > Metazoa > Mollusca > Cephalopoda > Octopoda > Octopodidae > Octopus > Octopus sinensis. The sequence continues at coordinate 177,198,533 of NC_042997.1, forward strand.
GAACATAGTTTCAGTCAGGTCAGAGAATTGAACCTACGACTTGACGATCGTGAGTCCTGTACCCAAACCTTTACACCACACATCTAACTGTTTACTGTTTTTACTCTTTCCTGCGAAAATGGCATTGCTATACTGGAGAGTTCACATCTAGAACTTATTGTATATCGATAACTTTACAGCGAAGATTTGTTAGGCGTTTGTGTGAAACATAATTGTTATTCACAAATGATCCAAATACGGATTAGCGTCAAATTCGTTACAGCCGCTGGATTAGTTCAGGTTCGTGTTAGTTTTCATAGTCATGTGTTTACGTTTATCATATCTGCAAATGGTGGAAACGATATATAGTGGATAACTTGCACAAGGAATGATTTCTCAATGCCGCAGAGTTCCCAGTGACGAATTAAATAAGTCTCTCGCTTTATAAATTTACAGATTTATCACAATTTACATAAATGTGTTGATCCAACTCCCACACCATCCTTAACCGCTGTAGTGCTGTTAAGTTTTACGAGTCTTCAAGGAAATCGTGTGGTTATACATTGTAATGTTACGTGAAGTAACTAAAACTATTCACATGAATTTCTCATTAGACTTTCCCCAATTAAATGATGTTTTTATTATTTGTTGTTTCACAGGAGACAACATGCGGCTGAAAGCGCGAGAAACTGAACTCAGAATTCTTAATCTATTGATAAGATTAATGGATTATATAGTTAGTGTAAATATATAGCCAAGAATTGTGCTCCACGCAGTTTTAGAAATGTTATATTACATGTTTTTAATACTAAGAAAGAAGGGAAAGAGATTTGGATACATTCAGAAAGATATAGGGAGATAAAGTGAGAGAAAAAGAGAGTTAATAACAAAGCCAAGAAACAAATTATTGATATAGTGAGAGGTTTTCAGAAAATGTAGCGTAAAGCAGCAATGTTTCTCATATGAGTAGGAACTGTGAGGATTGTATAGGATGTAGACCAATTGTCATGTACAACATTATGGTGAAGAAAAAAAAGAATAATACAGATGAACACTGTATTTTGTCTTCTTAATAAAAAAAGTGGAGAAGCAAAACATATTTTGTATAAAGTGAATAAATAAAGTTAGTGTTCGTTGCAGCGAAGTTAAACAAAATTGAAGCCAAATAATTCTCGAGAATGCTCCAATGCCTGTGAATTACTGGCGAGGGTGTATTTGAAAATCAAAAGAATTGATTTTTTTTTTCTGAATGCAGTCTCTGATATTGCTCATAAAATGTAAAGATTACAAACTTTAGACAAATATTACATAAAGGTGTGTGTAAAAAGTTTTTCCAGCATCTTACATCAGATCGATAATAGCTCCAGGTCAATAACAGCTCGAAATCAATTTAATATTTGATACTAACTAGAAAAGCATGTGTGAACCTCACAAATTGTTATACTATTGAATAATAAATAATACTACATAGACACTTGAGATGATGGTGGTTAATACTTTATATACTGAATCCATTATTTAAGTATGTGTTATATTTAAGGTTCAGTCGTGCGAAATAAAAAAAACCCACCTTTTTTTACGTGTCTAATTACGTCAGTTATATATTATATTGCTGAAAATCTACTAAAGAAATTTGGTGAGATAAAAAGAAGTCTTTCAATTACGTTGAAATACATCTGATGTCTAGTCTTAGATTATTTGCACAGCATGTAAAGGGCAGTGAATTGACAGTCAGAGAAAATGCATTTCAGTACTTCTGGCTCTTTGCACTCTGAGTTCAAATGCAGCCGAGATCAACTTTGTCTTTCATCACTTCTGAGTTGATAAAATGAAGTGCCAAGTACTGGGACCAATGGTATTGACAAATTCCCCACTTTCAAAATTTCCCTGAGTTTAGTTCCAGAATCGCTCCAGTAGCAAAAGTGATTTAATGTGGCACTTGCTGTTTAGATCAGTTCCTTCTTGCGGAATAATGGCATATCCTCTGTGCTTTTACCTAAATTAGAAACCCTTATTTGTACAGCATGAGAAAGGTGATACATTTGCAAATCAGAAAAAAAAATTCTTTGCAATATTTCTTTCGCTACTAAGGCAGCAAGCTGCCAGAATCGTTAGAACGCCGCATAAAAATGCTTTGCGGCATTTCGTCCGTCTTCATGTTCTGAGTTCAATTACTGCCGAGGCCGACTTTGCTTTTCATTCTTTCTGTTGTTCGATCTATACTAATCTACAAGGCTCATTGAATTAGTATGTAAATGTTTAGTATTCCACAGACATGTGTGCCCTAAAAATAATTCTCAGCGTGACACAATTTAATGAAATTGAACCTCGGAGTTACTGTTACAACTCAGTAACGAGCTTCCGTACAGTTTCCGTCAACTGAATTTCATTCACAAGGGCTGGATCAACAGGACGCTATAGGAAGTAAGTGATGCCTACCCGACATGATACACAGTGGGATGGAACCCGAGCCTTGTACTGGCCTTGTGCCAACATTTTAAACAAATATTTCTTCTGCAACTTTACATTCCGAGTTAATATCGAGCAGCGATCAACTTCACTTTTCATCCTTTCAGGGTTGGTCAAACAAAATACCAGTCATGTCGTAGATTCGACTGTCACTCTTTCCAAAATTTTATCTCTGCATCGACAATAGGATGGATCAATCTTGTACAAACCACTGCGTGTCAATTGATATGTCGCACAGGATTATACTTTGGTTGAATAAAAGTATTGTTCGAGGACAGCAAGAATTTCGTTCTCGCTGGATTCTAACTAAAATTCTTATAGAGACCTGCCAATATCAGAATTATGTTGAAACGGAGAGGAATAATTAGATAGTCATACACAAATGCTTTTTAGATTTATTCATTTAGCATAATTAAATTTTATTCATATCAAGCTGTTGGCGTTTAGTAATAGAAAATTAAGATATAACTATAAGAGTAGTTCATGACCTTTCTCTGTTTTTTTATATATTTAATGCAATATCAATTTAATGTGGCTAATTAAATTCTCTGGGCTAATGATTATCTTGCAAAAATATCTCAAAGGTATAGTTCAGAGTGCAATTATCTGCTTTATCAAAGAGAGAGACATCTTATAAACTACGAACTGATAACTTTTTGTTAAATAGTAACCTGCCATTTGACACTAAGTTTAACTGTTATTTAGCCGCGTATAATTAACTTAGAGCATTTAGTTAAGTACAGGTCACCATACTTAATGAGGGGAACCCAAAAAAACTTTTAATTAGTTGAAATTAAACCCGTAATGAAAAGAAAAATCGTTAATGTTAATGAAAATGTCTCTCAAAAGATACAAGACAAAGAACTCTACCGTTGATAAGTTGGAATTAAACCTAATTAGAAACAAATTCAATTTAACTAAACTCTCTGTTCCTCGTTGATGTGATGGAGTTGAACTACATTAAATGTATCTGGCGGAGACATCGATACACATTTCTAAGTCACAACCAATTGCTGTTCTGGGACAGTTAAGGGGTCATAGTTTCATTTGCTCTCCTGAGCAGGATACATGAAAAAAAACACTTAAGAGAGATGCGGATTGTTCCTCATGTTCTTTCGACTTTAAAGCCTATTTGTTTCAGTTTGTCATTGATCAAATAGCTTGACTCACATTTCAGAGAGAGAAAATAACTCTATAAGGGGAAAATCTTCCATAAGTACTAATCTAGAGATACATCCAAGGGAATAACTCAGTTAATAATAGAGTTCAGTGATATTTCAGTTTTACTTCCTTAATTGGTTAAAAGATCATCACAAAGGCCGTTAACCTTTACAACTAATATATTGTCGTTTATGTTATGCATTAGTTCTCTCTACGGCAACGTTTATAACAATAGGTTGACATTGCTATCTACAAGCATCCCAAGGGCGAGATGCGCCTGATTATGTATCGCTATATTTTCATTGGAAAATATATTGAATTTTAAGCATATATCCGCTCTACAATATTTAGTTCGCGATCTCACTATTTGGGGAGCATATCTTTTGCAATAACAGTTAAATGTTCATCTTATTATAGCCAAAAGTAGGCTTTTGTATTGAATCCTCGAAACGCTACAAACATTATGCCACTAAATTTAATAGTCATTTAGTGATATAACCAATTAAGATCAGTTAGTTTAGTACAAGACACCGTATTTAGTAAACCCCAAATAATTTTAATCAACTGAAATTAAATCCGTAATGAAAAGATATTAGCGATTAAGAAAATTCGTATCAAAAGAGGCCAAGGATAGAAAATCATCGTTGATAAGTTAGAATTGACATAATTATCTCTATTCCAATATGAACATAATGATCTTTTATATTTATCGCAATCAATTATTGATACTTGGGAAAATTTGACTGTGGACTGTTATTGCTATCATTTACAGTTGCTTCCGGAATAAGAATGGGGGAGAGACAGCTTACTGAGAGATGGGAAAGAGGGCGAAGATTCCCTTTGAGGAGAGAGAACTGCTTCAGAGTTCATAAATTTTGCTATTGAGTTGGCAGAATCGTTAGGAAGACAGGCAAAATGCTTAGCGGTATTTCGTCCGCGTTTACGTTCTGAGTTCAAATTCCACCGAGGTCGACTTAGCCTTTCATCCTTTCGGGGTCGATTAAATAAGTACCAGTTACGCACTGGTGTCGATATACTCGACTTAATCCGTCTGTCTGCCCTTGTTTGTCACCTCTGTGTTTAGCTCGTTGTGGGTAGTAAAAGAAATAGGTATTTCGTCCGCGTTTATGTTCTGAGTTCAAATTCCGCCGAGGTCGACTTTTTATTTCATCCTTTTGGTGTCGATGAAATAAGTACTAGTGAAATACTGGGTTCATATAATCGACTATCCCCCTCCCCCAAATTTCAGGCCTTATGCCAATAGCAGAAAGGATTATTATTATTTCTGTTATTAGTATTTTTACGAGAGGTCTTTTCTTATGAGAAATATAATCCCATAATATATTGTCTGTCCCATATAATCCATTTTCCTTTTCTTTCTTTTGGGAACAAATTTGATAGGTAGTTATACACCAAATTAAACTCTTACTGGGTATTTCATTATCTCCTCCTATTCCCGTTTGCATAATCGTCTTTCCTTCTTATGTACAAAATTCAAATATGAAGAAATACACCGAAGATGTGAACTTTGCTGCCGAGGTCAGTCACATGGGTTTTGCTTAAAAAGAAAACAAAGTTAATAGAAGTCTTGGAAGTGTCTATGACATTTGTAGGCCCCGTCAGTATGGTGTGATTGATACGGAAATTACCTAACCCGAATAGTTGCTGGCAAAGAAAACGTAATGGCGAAAAAGCCGGAAATCTGGCTCGAATGTTTGTAACTGAATAAATCGTATTCAAGCGCCAAGTTCAACTTCACTCTGAGCGTTTCATAGTGATTCTAGACGTTTTATAAACTTAATTCTGTATACATCAGGTCATTTATCCATCAGATGTAGATAACTATTTTTTCGAGGGAATGGTACTTGTAATAGACTGGCGCCCTAACCAGGAGAGATTTATTTCTCATTAACTTGAAACAAATTTAGGTGAAAATAAGCGCTCGTCTGCATGAATGGCTCTGTTCTTAAGAGGTGTCTGCATGAGTGATTTTCTTCTTTAGAGACCAGAATTACAGTGACGATATTTCTAAGTAATGTTTCAAGTTTGGTCGTCTTAGATACGAAACCACTTTTCTCTATATTTACTTAGATAACGCCCTGTAGAGAAAAATCAGAAACATTGCATTATCTATCTCATCATCCATAAATCTAATTCTCTTAATTTGCTTTCCTCTACTTTTCTTTCTTTCTGCATTTCTTTCTTTCTGCTTTCTTTCTGTCTTTCTTTCTTTTTTTCTTTATTCATATCCTCCGCTCTTTCTTTTTTCTTACCAGCATGCCTTTTTTAATCATCTTTATCAAATACCTCATTATCATCATTGTCATATTTCTCCTCCTCCTTTTCCTGTTTTTCCCCCACCACCATCCTCCTCCACTACTACCACTTCATCATCATCATCATCTTTGTCGCCTTCTTTTTCTTTATCTTCATCAATCTTTCTTCATTATATTTGATTCTATAAGGATGAAATACAAGGGCGTCAGTGACGCGATTCAAACTTAAGATGTAATAAAATTATTCTAATAACGATGGCATTTAACATAGTTACAACGTCAGAAATTGGAAGGAAAGGACAGACAATTACACCGCTCCCGCCTATACTTATCTGGTACTTATGTTATCGATACCAGAGAGATAAAAGACAGAAACTGGCTGAAGTCAGAAAACAATGAGATATTCTCTTTAACTCTCTTTTACTTGTTCCAGTCATTTGACTGTGGCCATGCTGGAGCACCGCCTTTAGTCGAGTATATCGACCCCAGGACTTATTCTTTGTAAGCCTAGTACTTATTCTATCGTTCCTTTTTTGCCGAACCGCTAAGTTACTGGGCCGTAAACACACCAGCATCGGTTGTCAAGCGATGTTGGGGGGACAAACATAAACACACAAACCCCTACACACACGTATATAGATATATATACATATACATATATGCGATGACGAGATTCTTTCAGTTTCCGTCTACCAAATCCACTCTCAAGGCTTTGGTCGGCCCGAGGCTATAGTAGAAGACACTTGCCCAAGGTGCCACGCAGTGGGACTGAACCCGGATCGGAGGACTGTACTAACAATTCTGAAATTCACCACCTAACAACAACAACAAGGATACAGCGTCTATATTTTAGATTGACTAGCAAGAACTACCCTTCTGACTTCAAAAAGAGAAGGGCTCATAGGATAATAGTCATAGGTATGTACACATCCCGCAAAAAGAAAAGATGGGATAGTCATGGCTTGAAGGTCCTTGTTCATAGGTTGATTTCATCAAGGACAATTTCGGGCTAAACAACAACAACAGCAGCAAGAGCAGGAGGCGAAATGGCCCAGTGGTTAGGGCAGCGGACTCGCGGTCGGAGGATCGCGGTTTCGATTCCCAGACCGGGCGTTGTGTGTATTTATTGAGCGAAAACACTTAAAGCTCCACGAGGCTCCGGCAGGGTGGGGGGGGCGACCCCTGTTGTACTCTTTCGCTTTAACTTTCTCTCACTCTTTCTTCCTGTTTCTTGTCACCGACTTCCTACGCAACCGCTGAGCCTGGATGCGCATTCATACATCCGTCGATGCGCTCGGTGTCAGGGGTTGACCTGCTTTCTCTTCTGCGGGTCTTACGAATAGCAAAGGACCACGTTTCGGACTTCTCCCACAAAGGGACGAAGACCGCTTCGCTCAACAAACAAACAAGCAGCAAGAGCAACAACAACATACAATAATAACTGTTTCCTAATAAACTGTATGGCAATACACATACAAAACATTTAAACAGATTTGAGAGGAACGGACAATATATTATGGGATGTATAATGTACTTTGAGTGTGTGTGTGCTCAGTGCTTTCTTTACCTTCCATTATTTTAGCTAACTGATCCTTTCCAACACCACCATTCTTCCACTTACTCGTTCCCTCCTTCCGTTCTTCCTTCTTCCTTTCCTCTTTCGTTTATTTGTTAGTTTGCTTTTCTCCTCATCCTTATGACACTTCTTTTGATCTAACTCCATATTATCCAATATTTAGACATACTGAACAGGCCAACGTGTATCTCATTTTCTATTTCTCAAATGAATTATCTGGGTTTTTTTTTCTCTTTTATACTTTATCTTTCTTATTCTTAATCTTATCTAATAGCTCAAAGTTTTCGCTTTTTTTTTTCTTTCCCTCATCTCTGTTATCGTTTTTTTTCTACCTTTTCAGTCATTGGAATGCGTTGATGCTGGGGAACCGCCTTGAAGGGTTTAGTCGAACAAATCGATCCCAATATTTATTTATTTTTAGGCCTGGTGCAAACTCTGTCTCTTTATTTGCCGAACCGCCGAAGTACAGGGTCATAAACAAACCCTCACTGGTTGTCCACCCACACAAACACACACGCACGCACACATACATACATACATACACACATACATACACACATATATACACACAATACATACATACACACATACATACACATGTACATACGTACATACATACATACATACATACATATATATATATATATATATATATAATATATATTATATATATATATATATATATATATATATACAAAGAGCAATAAAGATTCAAGTTAATTTAAAAAATTTACTTGAATATGGTACCTAACTTAGATGCACCAAAAAAAAACTATACTGATTTAACAATACAGTAATGTGGGGTGATTTAAGCGAGAAAGAAGCAACAAGAATGGATAGGTTTTTAGTACGATCGTTTCATACAAGGACAGGTTTTATTAAAAGTTGCAAAGATTACAGCATATAAACGAGTCCCGTACTCATCAGCTAAAATACATGTAAGTTCTCTAGACATCCTAGTGTTTGAGGCTATACTCATGAAGTAATGTAGATAATTAAACAGATTTCTAAAGTTCATTAAAGTTCCTTAAAGATGATGTATAGTCTTATCACAGAATTTTAAAAAAGTTTTGATAGCATCACAGAGAAGGTGACCTAATCCATATGAATTTCCATAGATATGATGAGGGATTATATACTCACAGAAGACAAATTTATCCATTGTTATTAGCATTACAGAGAGGGTGAATTAATCCTTTGTATATATGCACAGATTCAATGGTGTAGATGTAAATTTCCAGAGAAATGGAGATGAATTTCATATCACAGGCGATAAATTTTACAATGGTTGAACACAATGAGGTAGGTACCAATCCTGGTTATATGATTAGGTGTTTGCCATATTAATCACACTACTGCTATTCACAAGAGGCTGTAGCTATTTAACTCTTAAAGGTTGAAGGGCTTACTAGATCGGCCAAGAATAGAGAAGGGAATAGAAGAAAAGAGAGAAAATAATGGAGGAGGGAGCAAAAAAGGGGGGGGAAGGGGGACTAAGAGAGAGAAAAGGAAACAGAGAATAAGAAGAAGAAAAAGAAGAAAGAGAAAAGAGAAAGAAATAGGGAAAGAAGGGAAAAAAGAGAAAAAGAAAAAAGAGGGTTTGTTTTACAGAAGAGCTAGTGACTGTAAGTCTGGTTTTAATCAACAGGCATCTAGGAACTGGAGGGGGAATATATTCTTTGACCAGTAAACCGTTTAATTAGAAATCTGTTTAATTATCTACATTACTTCATGAGTATAGCCTCAAAACACTAGGATGTCTAGAGAACTACATGTATTTTAGCTGATGAGTACGGGACTCGTTTATATGCTGTAATCTTTGCAACTTTTAATAAAACCTGTCCTTGTATGAACGATCGTACTAAAAACCTATCCATTGTTGCTTCTTTCTCGCTTATATATATATATATATATATATATAAATGCAACGCACACACCACATATATATACATATATACGACGGACTTTTTTCAGTTTCCGTCTACCAAATCCACTCACAAGGCTTTGTTTGACCCGAGGTTATAGTAGAAGGCACTTGCCCAAGGTGCCACGCAGTGGGACTGAAACCGGAACCATGTGGTTGGTAAGCAAGCTACTTACCACACAGTTACTCCTGCGCCTATGTATGTATATATATATATAAAGGTAAGGGAAATTATAGAAGGAGCACATATAGGCAATTTTATACAAACTCCAAAGAATAATTTAAAACACAACGAAATAAATATACTTATAAATTTATAAATCAGTGAACAAAATTACATGCAGAAGTCATATGTGAAAACTATGCATAATGTACGTTGGGTTCAGCTACCGAATGGAGAAGTAACAGATAAAGAGATAAAAATTCGAGGTTCGGGCTTCCAAAAGGAGCTGTTCGAATAGATTAAGAATTTGATGTTTATACGAAATATCGGATTATTACTTTCGAATGGATTATTACTATGTAGGAGTGGAGGCGCAATGGCCCCAGTGGTTAGGGCAACGGACTCGCGGTCGTAGGATCGCGGTTTCGATTCCCAGACCGGGCATTGTGAGTGTTTATTGAGCGAAAATACCTAAAGCTTCACAAGGCTCCTGCAGGGGTGGTGGTGAACCCTGCTGTACTCTTTCACCACAACTTTCTCTCACTCTTTCTTCCTGTTTCTGTTGTACCTGTATTTCAAAGGGCCAGCCTTGTCACACTCTGTGTCACGCTGAATCTCCTCGAGAACTACGTTAAGGGTACACGTGTCTGTGGAATGCTCAGCCACTTGCACGTTAATTCCACGAGCAAGCTGTTCCGTTGATCGTATCAGCTGGGACCCTCATCGTCGTAACCGACGGAGTGCTCCTATATACCATGTAGGATTTCATCACGAAGGAAACCATCCTGATGAGGGGGAACATTATGTTTATGTATTTGGATTACTTATTTATACATTTATTGTACCATTTATACATTTATTGTATAATTTATACATTTATTGTACCCCTGAATGTAGATGATATCCTTTACCCAAATTCACCTGAATCAGTATATTTTTATTTTATCTCCCTATTTACCCCTGAATTTTTAAATTTTGAACTCTCATCCGACGTTTCGTATAAACATGAAATTCTTAATCGATTCGAACAGCTCCTTTGGATTACTTATTTATACATTTATTGTACCATTTATACATTTATTGTATAAATTATACATTTATTGTACCCGTGAATGTAGATGATATCCTTTACCCAAATTCACCTGAATCAGTATATTTTTTATTTTATCTACCTATTTACCCCTGAATTTTTAAATTTTGAACTCTCATCCGACGTTTCGTATAAACATCAAATTCTCAATCGATTCGAACAGCTCCTTTTGGAAGCCGTAACCTCAAATTTTTATCTTTTTATTTGTCACTCTTATATTCGGTACCTGAACCCAACGTACATGATGTATATTTATTTCGTTGTGTTTTAAATTATACTTTGGAATTTGTATCGATTGCCTAGATGTGTTCCTTCTATAATTTCCCTTATCCTTCGATTTACCCCGCAATGAGCATTTCTTAATACAGTCGATATATTGTGAAGTATACTTAAAAACATAATTTTTAAGAAAATTAAACTTTACGGCCACCCCCCACCCCCGACACCCCCACACAACCCCCCCACACACAGACATACACACATATATATATGACAGGCTTCTTTCAGCCCCCACCAACCAAATCCATTTACATAGCTTTGGTTGCCTAGAGGCTATAATAGAAGGAACCTGTTCAAACCCGGAACCATTTAGTTGAGAAGAAAACGTCGTTTGCACAGCCACTCCGGCGTCCTTTAAACTTTTTTCTTACTTTCTTTCGTTTTTTCATTTATTTGTTCCATTTAATTTTTCTCTTTTCTTGTTTTCTTCCTTTCATTCTTTTTTGTCTTTCTTTAATTTCATTCTTTCGTATTCATATTTCTTGAGCTCATTTTACCGATTTTTAAAATCGTTACCATTATTTATTTCTTCAAAGCATTTCCCTCCTATAAATTTCATTCGTGGAACCAATAGCATTCTTCATTGTGTTAGCAATCAGAAAGAAGCATGTCTTTGCATTATTTCAAACATTACAACAATTGGCTATGTTCTTCAATGGCATCTTTCGTGATAAAGTTCAAACGAATGAAAATTTATTTCCAAATCTTTAGCTTACTCTACCATTTCATTAGAAATCATTTCTTCTCTGTACCTGCAAAGCAGCTGCTTGCCGGTTCAGACGCTCTATAATATATTGTTCAATGTTTGAATGGTTTAAGATGAAATTCTCTGCAGGAAAAGAACTTAGAAATTTGATGTCAGCGATACTTTTTATTCAGAGCATTTTTTCAAAGTCGGTGGAATAGAAATGGTTTGCGATATTTGATTTTCTTCTTTAAAACTAAATTTAAGTTTAAATACTAGTTGGTTTAAGTTTCTTGTCTGTCTCGTAAAATGAACGCCAATATTTTCTTGCAGTCGATCCAGTTGACTAAGTTTTATCTTTTGTAGAAGCCAAATACGTATTAGAGTGAGTAGGTTAAGTGGATTAGCTAATCATAGATTATGAATACAAATTGTTTTATTTATTTTTATTTTGGTGGGTGGGGATGTAAGAAACTTTATATCATATCTTGGTTTCCGGTTTGTCCAAACACCAAAGAAAAATGTCAGATAATTTGTGATTGATATCTGCATCGTGCCCGAGTATTTGAGGCTTTGATCTACATGCAATAAGCCAGCCATTAATAGCGAGCAATATTTTGAGAGAATGCACCATTCTTTCACTAATTATTTGGGTCCCAACGGACCTAAAACAAATTGTGAGGACACTTTCTCAGTGTCCTCACATTTAATACTCTAGGCACATGCAATATGTGACAGCTGGAGAAGCTACAAAACTGCACCAGAACCTGGCTGGAGCATTTTACGGCAGTGTAAATTAGAAGAAACGAGTAATGAAGTGGCTTGCTCAAGAACATAACACGCTTTCTGATCAAGGGATTGAATTTACACCATTATAATCATGAGCTGGAGGTCACTACCCACTCGGCCACAGACCTTCACAGGTGTAGCTGTTCAGATGTCATCACTTCAAATTCATTGCATGATTATTGTTGGATTAGGGAAACAAACCTTATATTCTGAATTGTTTTCTAATTCTAGTTTATCCATATAATCTGGGGATGTTGCCGACGGTAATCTAGCTTCTTACGTATTAGGTGTATGGGACTGGTTGATAGATACAATATCTAATATTCTGAGATGGTATACTATACCGGTTTCTATATATGTTTAAAATAGATTCCGTTCACACAGTCAGGAATTTTCAATAATCTACTGGATTTCGTGTGCTAACTATTTACGCTAATTTGACTGAACATCTAAATCCATCTGAAAGCCAAACGAATGCGAAGAGTTCTGCCTACCACCACCACCACTACCACCTCCGGGACTTTGTGGTTATCGTCGCTGCATGTAGAAATCTTTAAAAAAACATTTTAAATGTATCACATAGATGTAATCTTTGACGCGGAATCCGAATTTGTTATTAATTTATTACAGAAGAATTTTGCGAAAATGTTAGAGGTGCTCAGAGTTTGATAATTTTCAAAATTTTCAGTCAATCAGAAATCGGCGCGTTCGCTGCCTCTTCCATCATCTGTCACAGTAGCGAGAAAGGGTGGGGGACACAGGCATGTCAAAACATTAAACTAGCTACAGTAAACAGTGAAAAACATTGAAAGATTCGCGAGCAAAGTAAATATTCAAAAGCTATGCGCAAACCAACTGGAGTTACTAGAAATAACAGTCAAAACATTGCTTAAAACAGACATTTATTAATTAAAAAACTCAAGAACGAAAGTTTGCAATACACTCTAGGATTTTATAAAATAAATGATCTTTCTCATATCTCTTTCCCACTTATATTCACAAAGATAAAAGTCAATCATGGAACAGTGTGTCCCACACTAACGTTTGTTTCCACGTTTTAAAGATGCCCAGGTACTCTCAATTTGTTGAGTACACTCAATTTGGTGGTTAAACTCCTTGTACGCATGCGCAGCATCTTTAGTTTCTATTAAAACAGACTTCTTCGCACATGTGGTGCTTCTTTGCTTAATATGCGAACAGAACTACAAGGTGATGTGTAAAATACTCGCTCTTGATTGGCTAAAATTCCCAAATTTGGCAAGTTTTAAAAGCTAATAACTTGAATTATGAATTTATAAGAAAAAAAGAATTTCATTTAATAATTAGTATACAAAACTTAATCCATATACCAAATTTGAAAACAGTTGGAAAAAATTGTAGACAGTGACGATAACCACAAAGATACACACACACACACACACACACACACACAGACACACACACACACAACACACACACACACACACACACACTCTCTCTCTCTCTCTCTCTCTCTCTTTAACACATACACACACACACACGTTATAAAATGCTATCAAACGTTTCGTTGGTGCTATTACAATATTTGCACACTTCCAATTATTGACATTTGTTTGGTTTGTATATAAATTTACATACGCACATAGATATGTTCTCATGCCGACTATATTTTATAATCATTTATTCCATCTCTACTACAATAAATATCAACGTTTCTCTAATTTCAAAGAACGGTTGTATTGTTATCCAATATGGTTCTATTATTTCATATCATCTAATCATGTTATTGCATGCCATTACGTATTATCTTTTCATAATCGTCCGAAGATCAACAACGCGAGACTCGAATGAAAGTTTTGTGAAATTTCATCTTCCGATAAATTTATACTACTCGACTTTCAACGAACTCATGTTCACACTTCTTCCTCTTGTTCACACTGATATGGTTATAAATACATGCACGCACACGCACACACATGTATGTATGTATAACTATTGGTTAATAGATTCACGTTGATATTGGCTCCCACGTCATTCAAACTTAATTACGGTTGGCAGCCATGTCAAGTAAAAGGACTACTGAAATTGGCTGCTATGTCAAGTAATAGGGCTACTGAAGTCAGCTGCCATATTGTTAAGAAATAGCTTATCTGTAATTCTGAACTAATTGTTGTTATAAAAAAAAATATCGGTAGTTTAGACTTCAAATGAAATTATTTTCTCGCCTAAACTCCCTGGTGACTTATATGCTATCTTATTTTCCCTAACACCCCGATTTTTATCTATTTTTACTAGTCTCCTTTTTGGGTTTTGGCAATGAGTCTCACACACTGCTATTATATAAATGTATGCTAAACTAACAGGCATATGTTTTTAGCAAGCACACACTTTTAGCATTGCTGTAAAATGTGATTAAACCACATGTGACCAAAACACGATGTTCTGTCTGAATAGTTCCACTGTTTTTTTACCGGTTTTTATTCCACTTCAATATCAAATTGTTTAGTCATTTTGCCCTGTCTGCCAAGAGAATATTAGTTTATAGTTGTTTTCAGAATGTGCAAACTTGTATAGAAGAGTGTAAACGTTGGCAACACGAATGAATTAATTTCGAGGAGTACTGCGAGGTGTTGTGATAAATAGAAATGGGCTTTTAGTAAATAATTTCTCACATTGCCAACGACTACATCAAATTAAGCAGGCCAATTTAGTTCTAGTTGAGTTTGTGTTTACTATAAATAGCTATAAGCTATTGTTTCTGTTGTAAGGAAAATCAGCAGCCGATCTGATGAGGTGTTAACAAAACCTG
>NC_042997.1:177218711-177231211 GCF_006345805.1 Octopus sinensis
AACCAATCGACTAACTGGTATTCAATGATTTATTTACACGTTCCAACCCACAGGCATGCTGTCCCTTCTCAATGTTCTTTCCATCGTTACTCTAATGACTGTACCTTTATTTCAAAGGGACAGACTTGTCAGATTCTGTGTCATGCTGAATGTTCCTACGTTAAGGGTTCGCGTGGAATGCTTAGTCACTTGCACATTAATTTCACGTGTAGGCTGTTCCATTGTTCGGATCAGTTGGAACACTCGTTGTCGTAACCGACGGAGTGTCAGTGTATAATGACTTCTGTTTCTCAAAGCTGGCTGTTCTCTTGCTCACACATCTCAGAAAAATCGTCGTCCCTGTAGGTATTGACCTGCAACAGTTTAAACGGAACATTAATGACATCAATCTTACCAAGCCTCAGAGGGCTTCACAACTCATGGGTATTGCCGCTTCCTTAAGACACAACAGGTAATATAACTAAAATATATGTATAATGACGCTCTAATGATCCTGTAAATTCGTCAGCTACACTGAGTATAAATTTGACGCCGAACACTTAATAGACAAATGGATTTCATTTTCCTCTTTAATCTTAAAGAGATTTACTGTACGAAAATGAAACCATGCAATTTACACGGTGTCTGAAGATTGGTATTTACAGTTTCAATATCTTGGCTGAGATCGACTGAACTATGCCATGAGGAAACATCAATAATATCGTTATAGTTTGATATATCTTATTTAAATAGCTGCTCTGCATATTGATTTTTTTTACCACAAATTTAATATCTTAAATATGATTATATACCTAATTTGGGTAAGAAAGGGAACCCAATCAATATATATATTATATATATATATATATATATATATATATATATTAAGTACAACATTCAGTATTCTATCTATCTATCTATCTATCTATCTATCTATCTATCTATCTATCTATATATATATATATATATATATATATATATATAAATAAATAAACAGACACACACACACACACACACACACAAATTCTTTCCTCCATAAGATTCGAGGCATATGACTCAAGGTTTCAGAGTTTCTTGCTTCAACACCATAACAAACATGGTCTCTCTCTCTCTCTCTCTCTCTCTCTCTCTCTTGTATATATGTGTGTAGCGGTGTACGTACACTTTGGTCTCTTATAGATAAGTATATATATATATATATATGTCTAAATTTTGTATGACTCTATTATTCTTTCTATTCTTTCATTCTTTCCTTTACACTTCGTTCATTCCACCATTCGTTCTTTCGTTCCTCCTCTCTCACATTTCCTGGCCTTCTCTTCATGCTCACTTTCCCTCCTCTTTCACTTCACCGTGTCTCTTTTATTTTTTTCGCTCCTCCTTAATTCTTCTATCCCTCTGCCTTTACTTCTCTCTCTCTCTCTTCTCTCCTCACGTGTTCGGTATTCGGCCAGGTCTAATCCTTCTTTCTTGTTTCGACTACCATCCGTGCAACATTTATATTTCTCCCTGTGCTTGTTAAATCGTACGACTCTGCCGTAAGGCTTTACTTGCACACACGCCAGCTTAATTTAATTCGCCCTTAGTCGAAAGACACCTGTTGTTATGGCCTGTTAATTGCATTTGTATTTGTGTAACATCTCTCTGTTTTTTCCGTCCTTGTTTTCGTATACATTCGCTGCTTTCTTCCAAGGAATTTAATGCTCTTAGCTTAATTATTCATTGGGGCTGGCCAGATTGGAGCAATTTCGTGTATAACCAACCGAAATTGCAAAGATAATATGGAACTCGACTGAGGATAGAAAACTCCGAATGACCCGTCCTTGTTTTCTTTGTATCGTCTGTTTTGATGTTTTGTTGTCCCTTTCTTGTATCACCAAACTGTCTGGATGTTTTGCGTTCTTGTCCCATTTTTGGCTATCTATCTATCTATCTATCTATCTATCTCTATCTATCTATCTATCTATCTATCTCTCTCTCTCTCTCTATCTATCTATCTATATATATATATATATATACATATTTACAGGGGATGAACATATATTTATATATGTATATATGTTCTATATATATATGTGCGTGTGTGTGTCTGTGTGTGTGTAAGTTATTAATTCCTCACATGTCTATTATCCTTCAAAAGTGTCTTCGTTATGAACTTTATCAAATTACGTTTAGCAGCACGCACAATGTTTATTATGGCATCCCAAACTAGTGGGACGAGGTCCCGAATGTCGACAACAGAATTTGTAATGTATTCACAAGTGTCAGGTAGTTTTGCTAATCATGGTAACGGATTAAGCCTAGTAACTGATATAAGTTCGACAATGAGAAAATAATTGCTCTACTAATCCCAAAACAATAGCAATCGATCTATTAAATTTAGTAGTCAAATCTGACTCTTATCGAATCCTACTACTTCAAAAGGAGATTGTACATAAAATAATGTAGTCTGAGGTACACTATGTCGGAACAGATTGAACAGGTTTCGAATAGCTAACAAATTAGCTTGGCTCGATTTAGATTAAATAAGTTTATTATCTCATCTCATCTTGGTCTCCCATAGGACGCTCCAAGGAGTTTCGGTCGCGCATACTATAGGGGTCACAGGGTGCTGCTCCATATGGTCACGCTCTTTCCATCTAACTAGGAATATTAAGGTCTCATCCATTGCCGACGCTTTGATTTATTGTCGTTAAGGTTTTGCTTGTCTCCTAACCTTAGACCTGCCTGGCCTGGTAAGATCTGCCTGAAGATTTCTCTCCCTCCAGCATAGCTCTCCCGGGTCAATGGAGCACACAGGCACTTCATCGCAACCACGGTACTTGTTGAATTGGCCGTTGACTACACAGTAGTTCTTCCGTTATTTGACGGGTCTTATTTTTCGTCTCGCAGGGTGTCCAACAAACATCTCACCAAGTAAGCTTGATGGGTTTGCCAGTTTAGTCGCCGACAACCCGACCATGCGACAAGTTGTACTGGGTTACATGTTACCAATAGCGCTCAAGAGCGGTTCATTAAAAGAATGAATGAAGCCCTGTTTAGGTCATCGACTTACTATATTTATAACTAAGCTTCCAAATCAGTTTTGGATATTTAGGAAAAAAAGGTTATTATATTTTTAATAAAAGGCAATTTCCATAATTAAAATTAATGGAAACAAAAGAAAATAATCAAAGCGGTTAATGGTATGAATTTGGACAAATAAGTGAAGAGGGTATTGAATATAAGAAATTTATAATTTTTCAAATTTCTTTCTGAAATAGAGAAGAAAACAAAAGCCAAGAGACGATCGTTCAAAACAAGACACACGAAAATTTGTGATAAAGAATAAATTCTTCGTTGGATTAACATGTTTTGGGGAAAATGCGGTATGCTTTTGTCCTGCGGTTAGAGGTTAATATGAACATATTGTTTTGGTTTTAATTCTACATCGTTAGTATAATTTAATTCAATTTTGCCGACAGATAATGCTTAGAGCAATGGCTTTCAATCTTTTGTAGCTCAGCCCTTCCTTTCATCGAATGGTGATTTACGTACTGTTTGCCGAAACAAATTACAACAGATTATTTTGATAAGAAAGAAACTAATTTTGTGCAATGGTTTATTATCTTGTTTTCTTATACTTTTCTATCAAGTATGTGTTTTCGTTTTAGATAATTGCACAGAATCGTGTCTCCATTGGTAACTTTTTAGAGAAAATGCTAAAAAAGCTGGAGGTTTATATAGTGAAATATTATACTGGATCTTAGAGTAACATCAGTCATGTTCCTATTTGTTGATAACACATGCTAATGCTGAAAAAATGCTTTTGAAAATGTACTCACAATACTAGAATTTTTCTTGGTTTAAAATATTTTATTCACAGCAGCATATAACACTCATTTCTCTCTTATTTCACCCTTGACATTTGCCGATTCTTTTATAAGTTAACAACACCTTTATCGAAGAGGTGATATTGCCCAGGTTAAGAGTCACTGTATTAAAATGCTCTGTTTTCTAAACTTGCTAATCTAACTTGCTAAGAGTTTTCCACTCGTGACTGAGGAAGCCCATGACTGACCCATGCAAAATGCCAGCAATGCCCATGTATGAAGTTATTGTTCCTACGGTCAACTTCACCCGGAGTAATGTTTACCGCTTCCATTCTCACCGCCGCATCCTCCTACTCGACCGGGCATCGCAAAGTTACTTCGCCAGCAATGGCACAGCCTAAAATTTTAGGTCTAATAAGGCTTGCGCAGTACCTCACAGATCCTCTCCACCTTACAGACATGATTCAAAGCCAAACCAGAGCAAGATATTCAGTACCAATATGAGTCGCAGGCTCAGGAATGTGGGAACGTCATTATCTCGAGTGCAAGCAAAATATCCTCAAAATATTCAATACCCTTCCCTGCATATCTGGCTATATATCAGACCGACCTTCTCTTAGGGACATATAGTAAAAAAAGCTGAGGAGAGTGCCTCACACTCAGTGATCTTCCAGCACTCCGGACACCAACCTGGAATTTCTGAAGGCCCATGCTACTGCTAGATAGTCGTTGAGCCTTGGTTCAAGCAACGCTACACACCAAGCAAGCGTAGTAGGGGATGCCAGTTTAATCGCCGGCGACCCGACCATGCATCAGGTTGTACTGGATTTCATATTTCCAGTAGCACTAATGAAAGCAACTACAAGTGACCTGACATAATATATTGACTTGACACAGATTTACAATATATAATTTTGATGAACCATCACTTTAGACCCTGCTATAAGAATACTTGGAGTTCATAAACTGATCTAAGTAAAATTGTTAGCCTGGTGTGTCAACAGAGAGCTTATGAAGTATTTTGCCCTGATTAATAATCCCTACCTATCAGCTATACATATATATGTATATATATATACATATATATACATATATATGTGTGTGTGTGTGTATATATATATACATACATGTGTGTATATATATAGAGGGAGTAAAAACCAAGGAGACTAGTGGTAGTAGTATGGCGGCGAGCTGGCAGAAACGATAGCACGCCGGGCGAAATGCTTAGCGGTATTTCGTCTGCGTTACGTTGTGAGTTCAAATTCCGCCGAGGTCGACTTTGCCTTTCATCCTTTCGGGGTCGATAAATTAAGTACCAGTTACGCACTGGGGTCGATGTAATCGACTTAATATCTATGTCTGTCCTTGTTTGTCCTCTCTGTGTTTAGCCCCTTGTGGGTGATAAAGAAATAGGGAGTAGTCCGCGCCGGTAAAGTTTGTGTAGAACAAATATAGAAGTGTAGCAACTGAAGTAAAATTACTTTAGTTTATTTACCCCTGTGTTGAGAAGTTCCCCTAACATTCGCACACATTATTTAATAAGTTTAGTTTAATGCTGGTACATAGGCACATAAATATATACATACGTATATAAGCATACACATACTATACACATATAAATATATATATATACATATATACATATAAATATATACATATATACATACATACATACATACATATATATATATATATATATATATATATATATATATATATATATATATATATATATATATATATATATATATATATATATATATATACACACGCATACACTTACGTGCAAACATATACATGGAGGGTGTATGTGTGTAACAACTTTTATAGTAGTACATCGTTTATTTCATATATATCAACCTACATAGTTTTCTCAGCGGTGCAGTCACTGAAATAATGTCACGTAGCACGTTTTCACAACATCTGCACCTGTTGGAAAATGATAGACGTACAAGCAGACGGTAAAAACTGAAGAAGCAGACGATATCATTTCGAAACAAAAAGCAACTAATAATTTCAACAAAAATGTATGTAATAAAAACATAACAACGAAACACTCTGGCATACACTCACACACACACAAAGACGTATATTCAGGTACATACATTCACATACAAATACACGTACGTGCACATACGCACACGCAGATGCAGACATACACGCTTACACACACAACTTATAAGATAAATCTCTTCAGATTCACGTAAAACATGTCTTCTGACATCCTCCACATGAACTCTTATCTTAAACAATTAACCTGAAAATGTCCTGAAGTGTAATAGACAATGGGTTAATTTTGAATGCAGACGTCAGTGATTACGTATATTACTTACAAAAATGGCATATCACAGGTAATTCCTATTGTTTTATTTGTTTGTTTAGTATATTTTGAATAGAAGTTACATAATGTTTTTCTTTTATTAGATATAATCAAGTATCATTTATCTCTTTATTCTCCATGGTTTGAAAAATACATGAAGAGTTTCCTTTATTATCATAAGAATTACGTACATCACGGAAAACATTCGTAAAAGTACTGTGGTAAAAAGATTCTCAGAATCGGTGGAGCATCGGACAAATTACTTTGTGGTGTTTACTTACGTCCTCTTATATTCTGAGTTCAAATACTGCCAAAGTCAACTTTACATTTCTTGCTTTCAGGATTGATACAAACTTGTCATATCCTGGGGTCGATGTAATCGACTAATCCCCTTCTCGTGCCAAATTTTCAAACAATTATTATTATTATTATGTTTCTTCCTTCTTTGTTCAAATTTTCTTCCGTTTCTCGCCGAGTGTTTTCCATACACCTAGGGCAGAGAAGCTTATTGTACGCATTCCCAGATTACACGTGCAAATTCACAGATAAAATATATATTTAAAAATTAATAAATAAATAAATTCATGGATGGATGTTGTTTTCACAGCGATAATGCTCTTTTCAGTACATGAGCCGATCCAGTTAATACGATTTTTTGCACTTCCTGTAGGGTGGTAAGCCTGGAATCATTTTCAAATAGGTTTCAGTACTTTTTTTTTTATATCATTCCTAGAGATCCTACAATCACTGGTACTGTAGTTGCCTTGAGATGCCGCATTTTTTGAATTTCTATTAGCAAGTCTTTATATTTACTAATCTTGTCAAATTCTTTCGCCGCTATATTGTGATCGCAAGGAATACTCATATCAATTAATAAACACATCTTTTTTGTCTGATTTATTATTATTATTATTATTATTATTATTATTATTATTATTATTATTATTATTATTATTATTATTATTATTATTATTATTATTATTATTATTTTTATTATTATTATTATAAAGATTCTGCCAGCTGTAAGCTGGCATTTTGTCCGTCTTTACGTTCTAAGTTGAAAATCCGCCGCTGTTGACTTTGCCTTTTATCTTTTTAGGGTCGATAAATTAAGTATCAGTGAAACGCTGGGGTCGATGTAATCGACTAGCCCCTCCTATAGGCCTTGTACATATAGTAGAAAGGATTATTATTATTATCATTATTATTATTATTGTTATTATTATTATTATTATTGAGTGAGAGCGCAGTGCATACCACCAATGTGACACTAGGGTAAAATATACGAAGCCCAGTATACCCATCATGACTACCCGTCTGATAAGGGTACACTAGGCACATGCATTACAACCATATGTGCGCAACATGGTGATCTCATATCAAGATAAACAGCACATGACTTTGCAGGTAGGGCCCAGTTAGAATTTTCTTCTGGTCGAGTAACCCTTCCTACTCAATAGATCCCTGAATAAGGGTTGTTTAAGGATGTTGTACGAAACACCCGTGTTTTCAGAGGTGACTTATTCAAACTCCAAAGAATCCCTCTCAACACATGGCTATGATGCTCTCCCACTACTTCTGCTCGTGATCAGAGATGCACTTATCGTCAGCCACTAAGGGACATGCTGAACTGGTTAAGGTCAAACAACTGACAAGCAAATCTGTGGTATTGAGTAGAATATTTGCTGTAGCCCATCTTTTATACCAAGACAAAACAATGTACATGATAACACTTCCAATCAGATAAGATCAGAAGCCATGAAAGCCAATGCCTGGTACTGCATCAGGGCAGGTACTGCATCAGGGCAGATACTGCATCAGGGCATGGTACTGCATCAGGGCAAATGTGCTGCATCAGGGCATTATTATCATCATCATCATCATTATTATTATTATTATTATTATCATTATTATTATTATTATTATTATTATTATTATTATTATATTATTATTATTATTATTATTATTATTCGACGACAGAGGACAATGATTGTCATTCATACTATTGCAAACCATGTTCTGGTAGTATTCACTATCCATGTGACTTCCTGTTCTTTTTTTCTCCTGCATGTAGCAAGGTAGCAACATTCGTTCCAATTCTTTAACTTCTCTTCAGAGAAGAGGTAACTGAAACCCAAACTAGAAAGCTTATGTGAAAAATAAAAATGAATTTAGAAGTTGTCTATGATGTACATATGAAAGGGTTCTTTCCACAATCTTCAAACACGTCACGTATATATCGCATCAGTATAGCTTCTTGGATGATTATAACTATGACATTAGTAGCGTAAGTTGAAGTTAATTTCTTGTAATTATTGACATACGAAATAAAACGGAATGAAATACATGGACGAATAGAGAGAACTACTGTTTTGATTACCAATCTGAACCTAATCAAGCAAAATTTAAGTATGTTATCTCATCGGATAAATCGCCTTTCACGCAGGATGAAACCGGCATCTAGCATGTAATAGAGTTATGCTGCCCCATAGCCAGGTACCATCTCAAAACGACATTCTTAAGTTTCTCAAAGTTAATAATAACAATGAAAAACTTCGTACATTCGGTTCTTGTTTCACAATGTGGTTTCCTACCTTTGATTGATATATTGTTGTATAGTCATACGACACGTCACCTCCTTTGGATTTTCTCTCCTTCTGGTGGCAAGATATCATTAATGCTTCTTTTTTCTCAGTAGAAGTAAATTTAGTTAAAAATTCAATACAAAGCATTCTGTGAAAATTAAATTTATATATTTTGTGTGTGTGTTGTTTTACTCTCTTTAATTATATCATTTTTGCATATTTAATTCATATCTCTTGGGTTGATTTTGGCTTTCATTCTGAAATAGATAAAACTTTGTTGCCAGATATCAAAATGAGCTGGAGAATAGCAGAATAGGTAGAGTGGGGGACAAAATTCTTTATGTTGTTTGCATTCTGAATTTAAATCTGCCTGAGGAGTTTAAACCTGACTGAAGTTGACTGACCCTGTCAGAGTCGATATAATCAGTAATAGTCTCGAGTGTTGCGGTCGATTTCATTAACTATACACAATTTATGAGGGCAGATCAAAGTCAACATTTGCAGAACTGAATCATTGGTTTATCATTCTCTGCCTTCGTAAAAAGGTTCACTGTATACATTCTACATTGACATCAGGTTGGGATATATGTGACGACTTGCTTGAGAAGGAACTCTAATTTGAAACACTTGGGAAACCAAACACAAAGTGAGCTTTCCTGCATATTCTGCCTATATAACCAAAAGATGGGGAATATTCAAATTTCCATATGTTCTTGCATTTTTGGTGGACAAAACTCTAAGTTTTTCTGCCCGCAAAAGTTGCATTATATTGTTACTACGTAGTTCCAGATCAGCTGTGGTTGAGCACACCTAGCCATGACCACGTTATTTTTTAACTCCAAAGCATACTGTATCTCTTACTACATCAGCTAATTTAAGCCATTTCTTTAAAGACAGAAGTATGTGAGATCATTAGTATCATTACATAGCAGAATCAGCAGAATGTCGGTCAAAATAACATGGATTTTCTTCTCGAGATTTCTTGCTCTGAGTTCAAAACCTCACCGACGATAACATCATTCACCTATAAGCTTCGGTAAAACAAATTTTATTCAAATAATTGGATCGATTTAATCAACTGTTCTTCTCCCATAAAAAAAAAATTATTAATGGCTTCATAACTAAGTTTCAAACCTATACAATTATTATTACAAATAGCATAATCGTTATTGTAATCTCTGTCGTTCTTACTATTGCATAAGCGAAACAACTAAAACAAAAGCATTATGGCCATTAAAAAACTAAGTAGTGTGCGTAGTGGGGGCGATTTAACCAACCATATGTGTCCACTTTAGATTTATAGCCTTATACCAATGTTTCAGATTGTTTCGTTATTAACATATTTTTCGTAACGATAGTGTAATTTATTTTAGACGTTTGTATTGGTGAAGCGTGGATAGCTTTATTGATATCGTTACATTGCAGCAATGTTGTTCTCTACGTCTACGTCTACATCTGCAATGGAATAACACGGTTTTATTGTTATTTCCCTGTATTTCTCTATCACATTTCTACTTTTAAAATTGTTAAATGTACCTAACACCAAAATTGAATTAAATATATTGTAACAGAGAAAAAAAAACTACATAATTTCTACTATTGTATGTTAGTTGCGTGGTATGTCGCCTGCTGTTTCAGTTGGCTGTGTGATACAATATATCTATCTTTATCCTTTCTATGTCAATAAAAGCATTCATCTCCTTTCCCTCTCTCCCCCCTCTCTCTCTGTATGTATATATATATATATATATATATATATTTAATATGAAACATATATGTAGATACATATGTATAAGATAGATAGATTCATAGATTGATAGCTAGCTAGACAGATAGATACGTGAGTAGGCAGGCAGACAGACAGACAGGTAGGTAGGTAGGTATATAGATAGACAAACAAACAGAAATAATATGTGATACTTAAATCTATATAGCACATTAAAATAGGATTTCGTTATTGAAATCCTATTTCTTTATTGCCCATAGAGAGGACAAACAGGGACAGACAAAAGAATTAAGTCGATTACACCGACCCCAGTGTGTAACTGGTTCTTAATTTATCGATCTCGAAAGGATGAAAGGCAAAGTCGACCTCGGCGGAATTTGAACTCAGAACGTAGCGGCAGACGAAATACCTATTTCTTTACTTCCCACAAGGGGCTAAACACAGAGGGAACAAACAAGGACAGACAAACGGATTAAGTCGAATACATGACCCCAGTCCGTAACTGGTACTTATTTAATCGATCCCGAAAGGATGAAAGGCAAAGTCGACCACGGCGGAATTTGAACTCAGAACGTAGCGGCAGACGAAATACCTATTTCTTTACTACCCACAAAGGGCTAAACACAGAGGGGAAAAACAAGGACAGACAAACGGATTAAGTCGATTACATGACCCCAGTGCGTAACTGGTACTTATTTAATCGACTCCGAAAGGATGAAAAGCAAAGTCGACCTCGGCGGAATTTGAACTCAGAACGTAGCGGCAGACGAAATACCTATTTCTTTACTACCCACAAAGGGCTAAACACAGAGGGGGAAAACAAGGACAGACAAACGGATTAAGTCGATTACATGACCCCAATGCGTAACTGGTACTTAATTTATCGACCCCGAAAGGATGAAAAGCAAAGTCGACCTCGGCGGAATTTGAACTCAGAACGTAACGGCAGACGAAATACGGCTACGCATTTCGCCCGGCGTGCCAACGTTTCTGCCAGACCAGTCACAAATAATCGTGGCTCGATTCGTGCGCATTTCTAACGTGTTCGTTTCTGTCATCATTAGTGGGTGATTACAAACCGGCAGTCAAACAGAATATAATTCCAAATATACAATATGGTGGGCGAACCAGAAAATTATAAGAAGCATTAGAGGATCTTTTATTTTATCTTAGATAATGGAAATATTTGAAGTGAGATTGTTACTTTGGCTTTTCAGTATATTACCATTTGAAAACATTGCGCATCAGGCCAGATCCAAGCATTGTATTTTTAATGTGTATCAATTGCCTCTTTGTTTGTTTTCTTTTGCATTTCATTGAATTCTTTATAAATTATTTAAACATGAAATATTCTTTGTTTCGATGAGTTATTTGTCACACACACAAACACAAATACATACACATACACACACACAAACACACACACATACATATAATATATATATATATATATAATATATATATATATATATATATATATAATATATAAAGTCGAATTTAAAGTTAAATTAAGGTTTAGAAAGCAAGCGTTAAACGCAGTATCCAAACCTTTCAGAGTAAGACCCAGGTAGTGTGCCTTCGGAGCACATTCACCACTTATGGCCACCAGGCGTCATCAGTATTCATCGTCATTTGAATTCATCGTTGGATCTACGTCCAGAAATCCCAGGGTGCACGTAGGGTATATCATAAAGACTAGCACTATGACCCGGCGTTGCTAGTTTTGTGCTAAATCCCTTTCTTTGTTTTCGAAAATTATGTTCACCTTTCCAACCCATATGCTTTTTAACGCGTTTAGCCGAGCCTCTGCAGATTCTGAGCCCACCCAAAGGTGAAGCTGCACTGAGTAATTAATCATCGCAAATTTGGCGGTTTTGTTGAAGATGAAGAGGGAGAATGTTAGAAAATCGATAAAGGCCACCATGAAAGCGAACCTTCACCAACAAAAATGAAATGAATAATCAGGGCTGACAAAGTTTCCAAATTTCCTAGCGAGCGGGAAAATGTGACTGGAAATTAATTAGCATCTCAATTTTCACTCGTATCTCAAAACACAAAAGCATGAAATTTCGCTTAAA
>NC_042997.1:177236211-177246211 GCF_006345805.1 Octopus sinensis
GAACCGCTAAGTTACGGGGACGTAAACACACCACCATCGGTTGTCAAGCGAGGGGGTGGGGCAGAAAACACAGACACACACACACGCACACATATATATATATATATATTCTATATTCTATATATTCTATTCCTGAGCGTTATACTAATACATCTGTTTGTTTTGTACACCACCTGTCTTCATCTTTTGTGTTTTTCGTAAACTGTCCCTATATATATATATACACATATATATACGACGGGCTTCTTTCAGTTTTCGTCTACCAAATCTCACAAGGTTTGGTCGGCCCGAGGCTATAGTAGAAGACACTTGCCCAATGTGCCACGCAGTGGGAATGAACCCGAAACCGTGTGGTTTGTTAGCAAGCTACTTACCACTCAGCCACTCCTACTCCTGTACTGTAGTGGAAATATTTGTGAAACACACACACACATACACACACACAAACATACACAGATACACAGATACGCACACTCGCACACTCGCACACTTGCACGCACGTCTCACGGACACACATGTACTGTAGTTCCATTATTGGTGAGGTCAAGAAAAATACTCCAACCAGCGCGAGATATATATTTATTTATACCCAGGATTTAAATGTGAGCTGCTTTAAGTTTCCTGTCGCGTACACAGCAAACTTTTCAAACTCGTTCAACTGTTGTATTATCAGGAGTATGAAACTTCTAATAGCTCACATTGAAATGCGGTGTATCTATCGATATACATATTTATATCTATCATTGGAGGAAATCGACACCAGTACTTAGTTTTTAAACCTGGTAAGTATTCTATCGGTCTTTTTTGCTGAAGCTCTAAGATGCTGGACCAGAAACAAACTAACACCGGTTTTCAAGCGGTTGTGGGAGACAAACACACACACACAAAGACGGGCATCGTTCAGTTTCCGTCAAAGTAGAAGACGCCCATGATGCCACGCAGTGGAGCAGAACCCGGATCCATATCATTGCGAAGCAATTTTTTTACCACACACGCATACACACAGACACGCACGCGCGCGCGAGCGCGCACACAACACACACACACACACAATTATATTTACTTTATAATTTATATGGAAACATAGATATTGGAAATGTTAGTAAGTACTGATAGTGGTATGCATGAACGAACGAGGTTCTGCACTGTCATTTATCATAGCTTACCATTTATCATACTCGCCAAGCTTTTTCAATATTCCAGTTGTTTTAGATCTGTTTATTTTTTTATATAACTCAGTTTATGAATAGCAACGTTATTATCTATAAACTTGTGTTGATATGATATCCGCCCACGACCTATTGAATGAGCAATCATTTTTATATTGTACATGTGGGTAAAATATAGCTGCAGCTTTCTTTTTTGGCATAGCTGGTTGAATGATCACTGAACTTTCCTCATCTATTCAGAGCTGTCTCTCTAGAGCAAATTTCTGTAGGGGTGCACACGATCCGTTTGGCGCAATTGCTCTATGCTATTGTATCTATATTTCTCTGCAGTTGAACGGTGAAGCCTTTAGCTTTTTAGGTTTGCCAATTGCAAGGAAACTTTAGAAAAGTATCTGAAGCGGTTTCGTCAAAGCCTGCCTACATAACTTTCGAAGAATAACTGGGAAGATATCGGGAGCAGAACTTAAACTCATTTAGTCTATGACCGCTGTTACATTTGCCTCATCAATGTTGATGCAATCGATGGTTGCCGATTTCGTCTGCAGAGCTATAATGTTAAATTTAGCAGGAATTTTTATCTGCACGTGTCCTAGGAGAAAGTGAAGACTATTTTAAACTGTTCACTGAGAATTTTACTTAAATTTCGGGTCCGCAGTTAGTGAGAACAACGGTCCTAGAAAGGGTTTGTTTTTATGCCTTCCACTGCACGGTTCTCTCTCTCTCCCTCTCCCTCTCTCTCTCTCCCTCTCCCTCTCTCTCTCTCTGCTCTTTCCTTTTCATGGGAGAGTTTGATTTTGTTTTCAGTTTTCAGGAGTGTCTGTCTTAAAATAGATTTCCTATCCTTCAATTGCCTATTCAACCAGTTTGAGACTAGTGTCTCAAAACCATTTTTCTGTCTTTGGGGATTTTGTTTGTAGGTTTGCTGGCCTTTGTTTCTGTGGTGTATTTAGTGTATACAGCTTGCACTGTCGACATAAACTGAGTTTCAAGTCACTGTCTTGCATAGACAGAACTAAGAATACAACTGAATTTTCAAGACATATCAGAGTTTCTCGCACCTGTTTAATTGAAATTTAACAATATTTGTCACACTCACGTGTGTGTGCGCGTGCGGATGCGCTCGTGTGATGTGTATGTGTGTCCGTTGCTATGAACATAAATAAACTTTACTGTTTATGCTTTACAGTTACCTTCAATTTTACGATCATGATAAGGAAATAAACGAAGTTATAAAACCTTGAAACAAAAGAGTAGATAGAAGCAATAACAGAAACACAAATTAATCCAGAAAAAAAAACAAAAGACAAATATAAAAATGGATATATTGAAATTTGTGTTTGTGTGTGAATGTAATAAAATCAAAGCTATAAATGTTTTATAAATTTTGAATTACAAATTGCAAAAAAGCAAAACGACGTAAATTTTCGTTTATGAGATATCTATTTGAGCCTAGAACTCCAACTGTCAAATCAATGATTCATCAGAAACAGTTGGTTGTTTAGCATCTAAATCAGATATGAATTATGAATTCTACATAGAATATAAAAAAGAAAAGATGTAAAACTGTAATTCACTGTATTATTCAAGGATAACTTCACTTCTCATAACAATCAGTAACCGAAACAAAAAGAACGAAAGAAACTCCTAATTAAAACACAATTAAAACTCAGAAAATTCATATGTCGTATACATGTTGAAGCATCGTAAAATATGTAAAAATGTTATTTAATGGTGTGTCTCAAAGCGAATAATGCTATAAATAATAGCTTATGATATATTAGGTTAAAACACTAGCTTTATATCTTCCTTCCCATCTTTTTAACTCAATATATTATAAGATATTATTGATTATGACTTTATTACGGTGTTGTGAAGGCGCATGGCTCAGTGGTTAGAGCGTCGAGCTTACGATCATGAGGTTGTGAGTTCGAATTCTGGACCGGGCTAAGTGTTGTGTTCTTGAGCAAGACACTTTATTTCACGTTGCTCCAGTTCACTCAGCTGTAGAAATGAGTTGCGACGTCACAGGTGCCAAGCTGAATCGGCCGTTGCCTTTCCATTGGATAACCCTGGTAGCGTGGAGAGGGGAGGCCGGTATGCATGGGCGACTGCTGGTCTTTCATAAATAACCTTGCCCGGACTTGTGCCTGGGAGGATAACTGTCTAGGTGCAATCCCACGGTCAGTCATGACCGAAGGGAGTCTCAGCATTAAGGTGGTGAGCTTGCAGAAATATTAGCACGCTTAGCATCATTTCGTCAGTTTTTTTTTAGTTCTGAGTTCAGATACCGCCGAGGTTGACTTTGCCTTTCATCATTTCGGGGTCGATAAAATAAGTACCAGTTGAACATTGGAGTCAATGTGATCGACTTATTCTCTCCATCGAAATTGTTGACCTTGTGCCAATGGCTTTATTAGGGTGGTGACTTGAGAAACTGTAGCATTCCGGACCAAATACCTAACGGTAGTTCGTCCGTTTTTAAGTTCTGAGTTCAAATTTCGCGGAGGTGCTTTTCATCTTTTCAGGTTCGATGAAATATGTATCAATTGGGTACTGGGGTCGATAAAATCGACTTAGGATTATTTTTGGATTTATTTGTTTCGAGATGTACTGTTAAATGACTTACAAAATTAACGTTTGTCAGCATCTGATTATATCGTTAAAGAGCAATAAAGATAGATCGAAGTTTCCAAATTTTTAAAAACATATATTGTGATATTGTGGAGGTGCGTGGCTTAGTGATTAGGTTGTCAGTACCATGATCGTAAGATTGTGGTTTCGATTCCTGGACCGGGCGACACGTTGTGTTCTTGAGCAAAACACTTCATTTCACGTTGCTCCAGTCCATTCAGCTGGCACAAATGAGTAACGCTGCGATGGACTGGCGTCCCGTCCAGCTGGGGAACACATACGCCAATGAAACCGGGAAAGCGGGTTCATGAGCCTGGCTAGGCTTTAAAAGGGTGCATTTATTCATTATTTATATTGTGATATTTTATTGTGAACAATTACTGTTCATTAATAGCTCAGAGTAAATGACTTTGATTGCTTGACTGAAATGTTCTAAACATGCCACCAATATAAATTCTCCGAAATCGCATTAAAAGACTGCAAGGAAATTTCAGACCATTAAATGACAATGACAAACTAATTAAAATATCAGCCTACATGAAACCGTGGGTGACCTACTCATGGGCTATCCAAAACCAGGGATTTATTGACAGAGAAAAACTGTTTCTTAGAAAAATTTAATTGACTTTACACCGTGAAAAGCAATGCAGTAAGGAATTCACAATCTGTATTGCAGTATGGATGGCCGTAACATCAAAGTTGTGAATTCTCTTTTCAACAATGGTTTCGAGGATTCCTCAGGGAAGAATTTAGGATGAGAACGCACTGCGTAACCGCGATATAGAATATCTAAACAATGTACGTCGCACTGTGTAACCTCTCACCTAACATTTATAACAATAGCAATGATAATTAACTGGAACCAACGAGGTAAACTCTATACGGCCATTGGACTTTTGAACAAATAGAATACAAATGTTGCTCTCCAAAACTTGAAGGAAACACGTGCATGTACATGCACACACACACACACACACACACACACACATATATATGAATGTGTGAAAGTACGCGTGTGTATGTCCTTTCATATGGAACTGTGACAAATATACGGCTTAAAAGTGAATGCCACGTACAGATCCTAATGAAGAAAATATATTGATAATGATAATAATAATAATAATAATAATAATGATAATAATAATAATAATAATAATAATAATAATAATGATAATAATAATAACCACAATAGTAATAATAATAGCTGCTTAAATTACATAATATAAACTCCTTTAAAAGTAATACGGACAGGTTCTACTTATCAAGAAGACAAAGATGAGGAGGTTTGTCAAAGCAAAATGTACCTTCAGTGCTGCGATTTTTGGTTTGGAAAATGGTGTGGATAGCGATAAAAGGATATTATCTACAGCCAGAAATATTGAAGAAGTCGCTGAAACACTTAGGGACTTACAGAACAAAAAAACATAAACAAGATGTTTAGCTGGAAAAGAGTAATGATATAGCCAATTCATGCAACAGATAATGTTGGAAGGGAAGAAGGTCAGTTGTAGCTGAATATAGTCGCTCGGTGGGAAGCGCTGAGTCATTCAACCCCATTCTCGTCTTGACATGGTCTTGATGAAACGTCACTAGAACATAAAAGACTTGCGCTAAAATCTTTTAACCATGTCCAACATACAACTTACTACGTCATACCTGCCAGGCAGGAAAACAAACCGCCTGTCCTTTTAAAAGGAAGACAGCGGTAGATATTCAGGACAGAATCGACTGATGGCTGGGATAATTCTAAAGATGGTAGTTGTCTGAAGTAAGCCGATTAATCGACATTGTTCAGACACTAAACATGAATGAATTGAAAGGTTTCATCACCCTTCGTGTGTCTCAGACAGGTTAGTAACTGGTTATTCCGCGCCTTCATAGGATGTACCGAACAGGGAATATATCGCAGTAACCATGA
This sequence comes from Octopus sinensis, assembly GCF_006345805.1. Lineage (NCBI taxonomy): Eukaryota > Metazoa > Mollusca > Cephalopoda > Octopoda > Octopodidae > Octopus > Octopus sinensis. The sequence goes on from NC_042997.1 coordinate 177,241,930, forward strand.
AATTTTTTAAAGTGGTCCATAAATTCCACGAGAAGCAACTGTTCAGACTCCTTGTTGAGGCCTAGAATCGTGCTCAGGACACCGTCGTCATTGGGAACGATCGGTGATTTGTCAGCCTCAGCTGATACCTGACCATCATGATCTACGTATCACAGTCCACTCCCGGTGTGGTTGTTGACAGGGGAGACGGATCTCCTACACAAGAAGCGAACGAATATACGTTCTAATAATGTCTCAAATTGTTGTACAAGGAAAGCTATTAATGCGGGAAGCGGGTTAATTGAGTATATCAACTTCAGTACATGACTGGTACTAATTTTAGTGATCCCAAAAGAATGAAAAGCAAAGTCCTTCTCGGCGGAAATTTTACTCAGAAATACTGCTAAGCATTTTGTCCGGTACACTGACGATTCTGCCAGCTTGCCGTCTTAATAACAATACCAGTCATGGAAAACTTAGGGTAACGGCTTCATTAGCAACAACAGATAACAATATAATGTATAGGAAAAATCCTCAATGGTGGGTAAGGCCTACTAGGACCAATCTAGGAATCCACAAATCCAACATTACACTAGTTACCAAGAGTAAATGCCTTCTTCCAACTGTCCGAAGATTAGATTTTAGTTACAGATGTAGCTGCTGACCAGTAGAACGTTTACAGTTGTCAGGTGGTAGCATATAGCAATGGATATGCACAAGTCCTCCCAGCCCAATTCTATCTGATCTTTTCGATACGACTTCCTCTCAGCCCCTTTCTGAATGAGACTGACCACCCCAGTGGCTACCTCAAAGCTGGCTTTTATTTAATTTACTCAATTTCTCCAATAATATATAAAATCGATTATTTTTGTTTATATTTCACAGCTTTGTCTCAAATTTATGTTGTTTTCTGTCTTGGTTATTATAAATCATCTATACAAACATAATTATATAAAAAAAAAAGATAAATAAAAACTTTCCACGACGAAAAGAAATTATTTATCGATTATAGAATAGATTTGTTTGAAATATCATTACTGCTCTTCGAACATTTTCTATTGTGGTATTTTATAAATTTCATATCAATTAACTGAATTCACAAACAGAAATAATATGAGTCGCCTTATCTCGACTTGCAACGCGGAGCTGTAAATATCGAAATAAATAAATAATGGTTGGAATACAAAATTATACTCTTCGTCTTCGCCGTATTTATAAGCTGTTCCACGTTTCCGAAGACATCGTGTCTTTTACTTTTAGATTAGTTATTAGAAATACTAATTTCTGATAACTAAGAAAACCGAACCTTGCAGGCAACGTGCCTCTGCACAATTTGTGCTTGAAAGCTAGAGCTAATAGATTTTTCGTTTTGTCGTCTCTTCTGTTCATTTCTGTGACATTCTTATTCAAATAGAACTGCAGCAGAGAGATAACTTTGATCGGCATAACACATAACGGGGTACAGCCTGTCATAATGAAGAAAGTTCTACAGCATTTTCTTGTAGTCATCACTTGAAAGGAAAGGTGAAGATTTAGCCCGTCTAATTTACAGTATAACACGATTTTTGTCCTTGTGTAGCAACAGTTATTTTCTACTTGCTTACCACTAGAAAGTATAAAAAATGGCTAATAATTCCTTCAAGCTTTGCTTTTATTACATTTATTCAAACCCCGAAAGAATCCCTCTCAGCACTTGACTATGGTTCATCCCCATAACTCCTGCTTATGATCAGAGATGCACTTATTGTCAATGACTAGGGGACATGCTCAGGTGGTTACGGTCAAGCAACTGACAAGCAAATCTTCGGAATTGAGCAGAATATTTGCCATAACGATATTTCTTCTCAATAACTTATCGCTGAATGTCTGAAATCTAACGGAAAATAGGTCAGTTTCAAAATATTGATGTCCAGGTCACAAAAGCAAAGTTTTCAGGGAATAGTAATGATTTCCATTGATTTCTTTTTAGAAGCAAATAGGAAATAACACTTACTAACTAAAGACAACAATTAAATAAAAGAAATTGTTACACAGTGTAGGCGTAGGAGTGGCTGTGTGGTAAGTAGCTTGCTTACCAACCACATGATTCCACGTTCAGTTCCACTGCGTGGCACCTTGGGCAAGTGTCTTCTACTATAGCTTCGGGCCGACCAAAGCCTTGTGAGTGGATTTGGTAGACGGAAACTGAAAGAAGCCCGTCGTATATATGTATGCATATATGTTTGTGTGTCTGTGTTTGTCCCTCCAACATCGCTTGGCAACCGATGCTGGTGTGTTTACATCCCCGTAACTTAGCAGTTCGGCAAAAGAGACCGATAGAATAAGTACTAGGCTTACAAAGAATAAGTACTGGGGTCGATTTGCTCGACTAAAGGCGGTGCTCCAGCATGGCCACAGTCACATGACTGAAACAAGTAAAAGAGTAAAAGAGTGTTAACACTGTTTCCTGTACCACCAACGACTATAAAGATTATATAAAGATTATAGTATTCCGCTCTATTAACCTAATCATCAGAATGTTTGCTTTCAATATCAATGTAATTAATTTTGATTCGTTTGCTGCCTGATTGTCATCAACTATCATTCCTCGATGTGTATATAACCTCAGGTCGAACGAAAATTCTATCTGATATTTCCTCCAATAGATTTACACATGCTATAACTTGATAATATTCTCACCTAGAATGCAGTCAAACTCTGCTTAACCCGTAAGAACCTGTATCTAACAATGCTATTGTTTACATAATGCCATAATGTTTGATGATCGTAGTAGCATTATCTAATATTTCGCTAAGGCGTTTGTGATGCAAGCATTGCGAGGGTATATATACTGGTAGGCAGGATAGTAAAGGGGTACATGCAAAAATATACACACATTGGTGCCGGCGTGACTCTGTGGCAAGAACCTTGCATCCCAGTCACATGGTTCCGGTTTCAATCCTACTGTGTGAGACTCTGGGCAAGTGTGTCTTCTACTATAGTCGAGGGTTAACCAAAGCCATTTGATTGGATTTGGTAGACAGACGCTGAGGGAAACCCGTCATATATATATATATATATATATATATATATATGACTATATAAAGTTAATCCAAACAAGAAACCACAAAAAAAAAACAACAACGCGAGGACGTGAAACAAATATAGTATTATTGGACGCTCGGGAAAGAAGGAGGGTTTAACGTTTCGAGCGGAGCTCTTCGTCGGAGACATAGAAGGAAAGATCCAGAGAAGGGAAGACAGAGGGAAAAAAATCGCCAACGGTACACACGCGGTCATAAATATATATATAATGTATATAATGCATATAATGTTTTCTTGAGTTTCTACAACGACGATATTTATCTCGCTCCGTTATATATATAGTTTTTCATAAAAGAAATTTACGAAGACATTCAATTTCAGACAATTTCACAGTATTATATCTTCAAACGTGGAGGCACATGGCCTAGTGGTTAGAGCACCTGACTCGCGGTCGAGGGATCGTGAGTTCGAATCTCAGACCGGGCGATGTGTGTTTTTATGAGCGAAACACCTAAGCTCCATGCGGCTGCTCCAGCAGAAGGTAATGGCAAACTTCTGCTGACTCTTTCGCAACAACTTTCTCTCACTCTTTCCTCCTATATCTTGCAACTCACCTGTAACGGACCAGCGTCCCGTCCAGGTGGGGAACCTATACGCCAAGGAAACCGGGAAACTGGCCCTATGAGCCAGGCGTGGCTCGAGAAGGAACAAGCAATAAATATCTTCAAACGGTGTGAATATATTTAGTATGACATACAGTTGACGATTTCAATTGCGTGCACCGGATTTTTCTACATCCCAGCAAGCTCCGCCATACTAACGTTTTAAATATTTCCTCTATATAAAGGCACGACATTCCTTTATCCAGGTAACTATCGGGTGCATGGAATGGACAATTCCACAGCATTATACCTTCTAACGATGTGTGTGTGTGTGTGTGTGTCTATATATATTACACATGATATACAGAAGGTTATATGCATACATAAATCCATACATACATATCTGTGTGTGTGTGTGTACATGTAGTGATATACATCTGGAAAATCCTGAAGGGTGTTGTCCCGAATTTTGGCATTGAAAGTTACACCAACAGGAGAACGGGACGCCACTGAATGGTGCCAAAGATCCGAACATCACCATCGAAATACAGGACCAGATACTGCAACAGCTTGGGTTTCAGGGGAACACAACTCTTCATTATCCTTCCTAAATGCCTGAGAGACCTGCATTGTGTGGATGTGGGTTTCTTTAAAACTAAACTGGATCTCTTCTTGTC
>NC_042997.1:177251211-177256211 GCF_006345805.1 Octopus sinensis
GTAAATCCATGACAGATTTACACGTTGCTGGTAATTGAAGTTAAATATCTTTTGATGTAGCGAGTTGATTGAAATATAATATATTCAAAAAGGGAGTAGTAATTAAGTTTGTGATTACGAAGGAGAGAGAGGTGAAAATGCCCTAATATGTGTTTGTTTGTGGCTAAAGTAACTTGGAACAATAATCCAGGCGAGATTAATGATTATACTAGTGTAAAAGGAACCTAAGTTTTACAGCATGGTATTGTACTAGCCTATTGAGGCGGCGAGCTGGCTGAAACGTAAGCACTCCGGGCGAAATGCGTAGCCGTATTTCGTCTGCCGTTACGTTCTGAGTTCAAATTCTGCCGAGGTCGACTTTGCCTTTCATCCTTTCGGGGTCGATAAATTAAGTACCAGTTATGCACTGGGGTCGATATAATCGACTTAATCCGTTTGTCTGTCCTTGTTTACCCTCTCTGTGTTTAGTCCCTTGTGGGTAGTAAAGAAATAGTTATTTCGTCTGTCGTTACGTTGTGAGTTAAAACTCCGCCGAGGTCGACTTTGCCTTTCATCATTTCGGGGTCGATAAATTAAGCACCAGTTACGCACTGGGGTCGATGTGATCGACTTAATCCCTTTGTTTGTCTACTCTATGTTTAGCCCCTTGTGGGTAGTAAAGAAATAGGTATTGTACTAGCCTTTTAATAATTGAATGGAAGCTTAACCGAGTTAGACAGGCCGACGTAAACAGTTTATAATTTAGAAACGAATAAGAGAGATAATCGAGGTGTTTCCAGAGCCTACCAGCTATGTTGAAGTGAAATATAACGGGGTTCAACGAATAGGTGATTGACAGCTAAATTAGAAAAGAGTTGAGGAAGATTAGACATGGTTATACTCTTAAAAACTAATCGTGGTAACTTAGTAAAAAGTAGTATTGTAATAGTCTTATTGTCATGAGCTGCAATGTGATCTTACTGTCTTATTGATTTTGGAATTCTAGTGAATATGTGACTATATGGAAAGCGGAGTGAGAAGATATGTTACATAAATGGAGATAATTATTAAGTAATAATTAAAAATTGATTAAAATTTACCATAAAATTCCAAAAAGAAAATGAATAAACCAAAGTTGAACAATGGTTAGTTTAGGTGTAGAAAGGGGAGAAACTAGTAAAACAAAGTATATGAAGTTGTTGATGAAATATTATAAATAGCATTATTCCGCCTTTCATCTTTTCGGGGTTGATAAATTAAGTACCAGTTACGTATTGGAGTCGATCTAATCGACTGGCCCCCTCCCCCAAATTTCGGGCCTTGTGGCTAGAGTAGAAAAGGAATTTCAACCGTGTTTCGTGGTCTGCTATCACAACAGCTCCATTATAGGATCCAGTTAGCTCAAGACATCATCAGGAGGAACCACGTCCGGCTTCGACCCCTACTGCTCTACCGTTTTAACGTGCCCCCCCCCCTCGGAGGTGTCTTCAGCTCTGGTGTTGGGTGCATGTCTTCTTTCTCCTTTCTTCTGTTCCCTGGCCTCTTCGATGTTGTGTCAACGAGTGTCAGCGGGCGACTGACTGTCTTGTCAAATTTCCCTTTAAATATCATAAATATTCATTGAATAAGAGATACCAATGAGAAGAGTTAAAAGTTATGAAAAAGAAAAACTAGTTCGAACGTGAAATGAAATGCAAAATACCATACAAGATACAATAGCAAGTCAATGAATATCTGGAATACTATCAAATGTTATATATGGAAGTACTTCATAGAAATTCTAAAAACTCCTTTGGATGTACTGGAATTGCTTGTAGAAGAGCGAAAGCAGCTGATTGTAGTGGCATGCTAGGGTAAAGTGGAGAGTATTAGGTTATACTTATACAAGAGGAGTAGAAGGTCAGCAATAGTAAGGAAGAATCATGTAATTGCAAGAAATTATTCATTCTGAATAATTCAGTAGTTTCTTCTACTGATCTCTAGTTCTTTCGATGTCTCTGGCGAAAAAATCTGATACCTCAGCCATACACTAATTTCTTAACGATTTGTAACTGCCCTTTCGGTGTACATTTAAGTTCGAAAGGAGCGTGTTTAAAGCGAATAAAAAAGTGGACAGGAAGGTATTTTTCTTTATGTCAGAGCACCGAAAAGAACACACATGTGAGTTATAGGTTCTTTTAAATGTATTTGTGCTTAGCATTTATATATACATTTCCATACGACGTTCTTTGCCAGATATTTAGAATCCAGAAGCTTACTGTATTCCTTCATATTCACTAGCTTGTTTTCCTCATCTGAAACGAATCATTTTATATGCAACCAGTCAATTGTTCAGTAGATATTTACTTTCAATTATTGGTTGCACGTCAGTTAGTTTCAAATTTTCACTCGGATTATAATCGCCGATAATTTATCGGAATTCTGTAACGACAACATATTCACTTTTGTTTATTAACAGTATCTTTGTTTCCTACTCCAACTTTTTTTTTGCTATTTACTTACTATTCTATAATATGACGTTTGAATAATTAAAGACGCGTTTTCAATGTTCGTGGCCATTTTGTAATATTCAGATATCTTATTCTAAATGATGATCATTTTCGCATAATAAATATTCCGTTCTATAATATTCTAATCAACGATTATTTTAATTATCTTGGTGCTACACACATCTACGAAGATGTACGAGAAATTTTACCCTCTTGCTGTGTAGTAAATATATATATATACATAACGAGAAATTGAGGTGATGGTGTCAAGAAGACCCAAAGATGTCAGGTAGTGCTGAGTAAGTGCTATGGACGGACTATAGTTAAGCTCCAGGTTCGGTGTTTATGCGAATGAAAAGTCCAACGTAGGTCATATATTAGCATGCATCTCATTCTGTTAATTATATATATATATATAATGTATGTATGTATGTATTTCAGGTCAATCCATATAACATTAAAGGACTCTTATTGCTTTTTTATCGTTCACGTAGGTTCTTTAGGTCATAAATATAGATTTAAATACTTTCGTTACGAATTTAACTAAACTTTTCAGTCGTTCTCTGTTCTAGCTTAATTTCAACCTATATTCGTTTAATTCTGGTCAGCATCTAATATTCACCCCTCCCCCACAAAAACACCATTACACTGTTGCATTACTACCATCAATGAGTTTGTTCATGTCTAGTCCAGCAATTTCTTTTTCCCTAATAGATGTTAATCAAAGGATGTAAATCAATATCATTTAAGCTTCCCACATTTGACATCTTCATACGCTATCGATACTTTTCCTACTATACAGTCACAAATATGGTCCCTTTATGTTTCTCTTTAGTGCCTCTTCTTTTATCTTCTCATCCATCTCTTAAATTTAATGCTGGTTTCGCTGAATGATATTCTTCGCTTGTCATTGCCACGGTGTTAGTTTTCGCGTTTAAAACTTGTAAAAGCACTTTCAGTCACACCATAGTGAAATTCTAACACTCTATTAAAAAACAAAATAGTTATCAGGTTAATTAAAGAACTGTGTATGCATATACACCGATACATATATATATATATATATATATATATATAATATATATATATATATATATGTATGTATGCCACGTATGTCGGTCTATCTATCTATCTATCTATCTATCTATCTATCTATCTATCTATCTATCATCTATCTATCTATCTATCTATCTATCTATCTATCTATCTATCTATCTGTCTGTCTGTCTGTCTGTCTGTCTGTCTGTCTGTCTGTCTTTATATCTCTCTGTTTGTCTGTATGTATGAATGTATGTTATGTTTTAGTTTTATTTCTATACGTCTTATTAATGGAAAGACAGCTGCTTTCTAACCTAGACCCAAGCTTCGTTTATTGGAATTTCAACAGCAACAGTAGGATAGCTACGAAAGTATATATATATATTTGCAAGTATTTGGAGTCAGTGCAGATTTGTATGCTTTGTTTTATGCTTGTGTATTCACATATATATATATATATATATATATATATATATAGCTGCAAGCAATTTGAATATTTACTTATATGCCAATTTTTTTTTCTTTATTGCCCACAGGGGACTAAACATACAGGAGACAAACAAGGGCAAAGGGTTTTAGTCGATTACATCGACCCCAGTGCGTAACTGGTACTTATTTAATCGACTCCGAAAGGATGAAAGGCAAAGTCGACCTCGGCGGAATTTGAACTCAGAACGTAACTGCAGACGAAATACCGCTAAGCATTTCGCCCGGCGTGCTAACGATTATGCTAGTTGAAGGCGCAAGACTGATTGGTTAGGGTTTCGGCTCACGATCGCCAGGACATGAATTCAATAAAAGAACTGGCGGCGTGTTGTATCCTTGAGCAAAACACCTTATTTTGCGTTGTTCCAGTCCACTCAGCTAGCAAAAATAACTAGTATCTTTATTTCAAAGGGTCAGCTTGTCACATTCTGTGTCATACTGAATCTCCCTGAGAACTACGCTAAGGGTACACGTTAATTTCACAAGTAGGCTCTTCCGTCGATTGGATCAACTGGAACCCCCGTCGATTTTCACTGATCTTTTAGTTTACATTAATAGCCGCTGGGCTACTGAGTTCCGCTACCGTACATAGTCTCTCTTATCTGTTCCCAATCACTATGTTTAGCCTGTAATGTTTTCATTTTATTGAAGTTTTCATTGGGATTTTCAACCAGTCCTTCCATATTATTATTGGTTAAGGTCTCTAGCGCAAGGCGACGAGCTGGCAGAATCGTTAGCACGCCGGGCGAAATTCTTAGCGGTATTTCTTCTGCCGTTACGTTCTGAGTTCAAATTCCGCTGAGGTCGACTTTGCCTTTCATCCTTTCGGGGTCGATTAAATATGTCCCAGTGGGGCCGATATAATCGACTTAATCCGTGTGTCTGTCCTTGTTTGTCCTCTCTGTGTTTAGCCCCTTGTGGGTAGTAAAGAAATAAGGTCTCTAGCGCAATGTGTATGTGTGTTCGTATGTTTATGTATCTCTGAAAAGACGAAAGCTTCCGAAACTG
>NC_042997.1:177258711-177268711 GCF_006345805.1 Octopus sinensis
GATACAGGCATCCAGCAACAGGACCTCCGTAATGTCATGATGGACCGTGAAGTCTGGCGTAGCATGGTAAATTCCATTGTCTCGACCACGGTCGAACAATGATGATGATGAGAGTTATTAGAAGTGGGGTACAAAGAGTGTTAAATAGGCAGTTTCACTTGATTACACATTAGAAGTAATGGCTCACATTTTATATTTAGCGATGAGTCGGCCCCTTGTTTTGGGGATATATTTTTAGACTTCAAATACCAACTTACATGCTGGCATATATATATATATATAAATATATATATATATATATATATATATATATACAAAATTGAAAATAGAGAAACATACTTAAATCAATCAAACATCAACCATCAGATGATACCCAATCAATACTTTATTACACCATTACATAACAGCAAAGGCATTATACAAAATATACTGTAAATATAATTAGACAAGGAAATAGAAATATAAAATATAAAATATAATATATAATAATATCATATCTGACAGCTGTTTCGGCCGTGAGGACAAGTATGCCTCATTTAACCTATAAGCCATATAAGGCAGGTATAAATGAGACATTAACAAGGATGTCCCACGGCCTCTTCAGAGAATTTAATTTATTATAAGTGTGAAAAAATTTTTTTACATATAAATATAAAAATATATATAATATAAAAATGTGTGCATAGACACTCATAATACTACACATATATATATATACTCATTAATACAATAATACAAAATAAACAAAATATATCAAAATACATTAACAAACACAGTTATTCTACATATTGGACTTCTAGTTCCATAACTAACCTCAAGGAAAATACATGCACACTCACATTTAAATTTAAATCAGACATATACATAAAAAATAATACAAAAACACACAGTTCAGTTCATAAAATTATAACCCTACAAAAGTCAATAAAAATTACTATTAATAATAATAATAATAATAATAATAATAATAATAATAATAATAATAAATACAACCATGACTGTACCAAGTACATCAATCAGACATCTACATATCTATAAGTCTAATTCCTCTGTCCGCTTGATATTGATTATTCTAGATTGATTCGATTGGCTTATAGTTTTAAATTTGAATCACAAAGGAAATTTTACGGTTAGTTAGTCAAGAAACGCACATACGCACACGCACATCCACAGATCCATCGCACATACATACATAATTATATGTATACACACACACATACACTCATACACATACATAGCCACAAACACAGCCAAACACATAAATAAATAAATAATATAAGAGGTATAATCGTAACTATGCAGCCATCAAGCCTCTCTAAAACGACAACAATGCTGCTATATTAACTAAGAAGATCAACTCACATATTTCCATAAAATATTTATTATAAAGATACATATAATTATATCAAGACATAGAATGTAATTTTTCATAAGGTACACAATTCATATGGCACCGTATTTTCCATAGTCATAGTATTACATAACATAACGTTTACTGATTTCACCGTAATTTGTTATAATCAAATATACGCTAAGTTATAAAGTATAGATTAAACATTTTTCTTTGACTATCAATAGACATAGAAACATACATATACTAAATTGACATCGGTTTATAGCAATTAAATTATAAGAGATTAATTGTAAGAAGTCAAAATACGCAAATATTCTGGGATATGTAAACAAACAAGACAAGACAAAAATTTCTTTATAGCATAAATATATATCATTTCTACGTAATAAATCCAATGCCATTATAATACTAATATTTATCCATCAAAGAACCTAACCTACGAACTAATAGAATTACACTCACATATACCTGCCCATAATAATACTCATGTATAACAACAGACATACACATACACGCCGTATATTTTCACATGTGACATGCGAGTAAACATTCATAGTACTTATATATAAATATACTTTTAAGCATCAGTGGACACATAGATACAAATGTAATAATTAACAGGATTTGGCATTAAATAATATCAGTGGAGGACTTACCAATACAATGGTATATAAGTAAATAACAAAAATTAAATTAATTATAAGTTAATAATTGTAATTACTTAAGATATATATATATATATAATTCGTCCTTAGTTGAAAGACACCTGTTGTTATGTCCTGTTATTATTTTTATTGTATTTATATTTGTGTAACATTGTACGTTTTTCCGTCCTTGTTTTCTTCCAAGGAATCTCAAGCTCTTAGCTTAGTTTTTCCTTGGGGCTGGCCAGATTGGACCAATCTCAAGAATAATCAGCTGAAATTGCGAGGATAATCTGGTGCTTGACTGAGGAAAGAAAACTTCGAATGACCCGTCCTTGTTTTCTTTGTATCGTCTATCTGGATGTTTTGCTGTTCCTTTTTGTATCACCTAGCTGTCCGGATATTTTGTTGTTTTGTCCCATTTTGTATTTTATATATATATATAATACTCATCTCGACTACAATTAAAAAGAACTGAAATAAATTTAAATTTTTAAAACCTTCAGTGTGGATAAAATAAGAATGTAACCCCCTTTTATTCTGTCATTTGATGTGCGTTAAAAGAGGGATTCGCTTCACAAAGCGTTTCATTGTGTGTTGCCTGTAAGACGTTTCAGCTTCTTCCTCTATTCAAACGATGAACTCCTATATACAATAGTCACAAATTTGGCTAATTTGTATGCGTGTGTGTGTGTGTGTGTGTGTGTGTGTGTGTGTGTGTGTGTGTATTCAGGATTATATAGAAAGACAACAAACGGAAAATATGACATACCTGTATATATATATATGTGTGTGTGTGTGTATAATTAATAGTAGGGAATATAAAATTCCAAACTTACAGGAAAACATTCAATATAGTAATACTAAATCAAATTTCAAAATACTGTATATAATATATGTATATAATTAAGAGGCAAAATATCTATTAAGTAATTCAATTAATAATGAAAGATATTATCTATGATAAATCATATAAAAAGATTTTCAATATGTTATAATAAATATTATTCTAAAAATTACTAAATTAAATAAATGCGCGTAGTCAATTTCATGTTTATTTAATTTAGTAATCTTTAGAATAATATTTATTATAATATATTTAAAATCTTTGGCTCAGTGGTTAGAGCGTCGAGCTTACGATCGTGAGGTTGTGAGCTCGAATCCCGGTCCGGGTTGCATGTTGTGTTCTTGAGCAAGACACTTTATTTCACGTTGCTCCAGTTCACTCAGCTGTAGAAATGAGTTGCGACGTTACGGGTGCCAAGTTGTATCGGCCTTTGCCTTTCCCTTGGATAACACTGGTGGCGTGGAGAGGGGAGGCCGGTATGCATGGGCTACTGCTGGTCTTCCATAAACCACCTTGCCCGGACTTGTGACTAGGAGGGTAACTTTCTAGGTGCAATCCCATGGTCAGTGTCGTGACCGACGGGGGTCTCCCTGAAAATCTTTCATATGATTTATTATAGATAATCTTTCACTATTGAATTACTTAATAGAGGTTTTGCCTCTGAATTATATAAAGATATATATATATATAATTTAAAAAAAACATGTAGTAAATAAACATACGAATATGTACCAAATACACGGACGAACGGAAAACATAAATGGTCGCTAACTTCTCTTCAGTTATCGGCCAGAGAGTCAGGTTCAATTTCGGCCATTATCGATAATATTCTTTTCTACTCTAGGCACATGGCCCGAAATTTTCGGGGAGGGGCCCAGCCGATTAGATCGACCCCAGTACACAACTGGTACTTTATTTATCGACCCCTAAAGGATGAAAGGCAAAATCGAACTCGGCGGAATTTGAACTCAGAACATAAAGACAGGAATGGGACCAAAACGTAACAAAACGAGACGGGCTCGAGATGAGACCTTTAGTAGACGGACAAGGGACCAAGCAATAAACAGAATAAAGGTTTAGGGCCAAAGGAAGACGACAATTAAAATGATAATAATACATATACAACAAAAAAAAAAAAGCCTTAGGGCTGCAAGACAATACAAAAATGGGTAACGCGAAAGAAAAATGAAAAACCGTCCTAGAGGACTATAGAGGGGTAGAGCGAAGGGCTCAGAAAATCGTGATCAGTCTAATCGAAAGCAACGCAAAAAAGGACATCGCCTGAGGCCGTCACGGATCACGTGATAGTGGGAGGAGGGAAACAGAAAGACAGACAAAGAGAGATATATAGAGATAGATAGAGAGAGAGAGAGGGTGAGAAAGGAAATAAGAGACTATTTCTACAAATGGGTAAAAATGTAGAGTGCGTGCGTACGCCTACGTCTTTATTTTTTCCTTTTACGTCGTAGTATGCATAGATCTATTTGTGTATGTATGTATATGTGTGTGTATGTGAGTCTGTGTGTGGGCGTGTGTGTGTGTATTGTGTGTATGTATTATATATATATATATACATATATATATGTATGTATGTGTGCACGCATATATATATATATATGTGCATGCGCGCACACATACATATACACACATGCATGCATACGTACAAGCTTGTTTTTTTACAAAGTTTTTCTTGAATACACTCCGAGTCGAAAATATGACGATGAATTTCGTGCATAAACCTCGAAAGCACTTACATACAAAATATCTTCATATTCCGCATAAGGTTTGTGTAAATCTTTTTTTAAAAGAAGTTTTAGATAATTTCTAATTTCAAAATTCTTTGAAGCATCCTGAATTCATCACGAACTTATTAAAGGAAAACACACGTACATACAAACTCACACAAATACGCATACATATTTATATGTACATATATCAATCTATATGCTCACGTAATTTGGGATTTATCCACGTTTTTTTAGAGAAATATGCTTAAAGGTAGAGTCTGTACATGTATAAATACACCTATATATATATATATATATATATATATATATATATATATATATATATATATATTACATTTTACGTAGTAGAATGTACAGATTTATTTGTGTGTGCATGTATGTGTGTATGTGTGTGTGTGTGAGTCTATGTGTATTGTGTGTATGCATTATATATATGTGGAAGCGCAATGACCCGGTGGTTAGGGCAGCAGACTCGCGGCCGTAGGATCGTGGTTTCGATTCCCATACCGGGCGTTGCGAGTGTTTATTGAGTGAAAACACCTAAAGCTCCTCGAGGCTCCGGCAGGGGGTGGTGGCGGATCCTACCGTACCTTTTTCACCCCAACTTTCTCTCACTCTTTTCTCTTGTACCTATATTTTGAAGGGCCAGCCTTGTCACACTCTGTGTCATGCTGAATCTCCCCGAGAAATATATTAAGGGTACACGTGTCTGTGGAGTGCTCAGCCACTTGCACGTTAATTTTACGAGAAGGCTGTTCCGATGATTGGATCAGCTGGAACCCTACCCTCATCGTCTGAACCGACGGAATGCCACGAGATTATATATAATATATATATATATATATATATATATATATATATATATATATATATATATATATGTGTGTGTGTGTGTGTGGTGTGTGTATTAATAGTAATGGTAAGACAACAAAAGAATGAAAGAGACCTCGATATTATGTAAATAGAGCAATTTAACTGTAATATAATATGTGACAATTATTTGGTTCCCATAATAAAACTCTGAGTTTCGGATACTTCTTGCGTCTGTGAAACTTCTGTAATGCAAACCTGGATCAAATTATGATAACAAATATTTAGCAGCCACGATATATATTGAATGATATTCTCTTTGTTTGTACTCATATGTATATCTGTACATTTGCATGTATATATATATATATATACATGCGCATGCACAGATATACATATGTATATATGTATAGGGGAAAAGTAAAAAAAAAAGAGAGAATGCACATTGGATATAAAAAATAAATGCTTTTATTATGAAACGTAAAGATATATACATAAGCAATTAGATGAATTTAGGTAGAATTTGGAAGTATAAACGTCATTATATTATCTTATTATAAATTATTACAGAGATTCAAAATCATACTGGTATCGTCAAAAGCTGTTCACTGGCTGTGAATGAACACCGATTTCCAAACGGTGTCGGGTCTAACAGTACCTGAGTGAAAAGATTACATGCAAAGGAGGTGAGCAGTTCTGGAAGTGATGTAATTAAGGTAGATAGAAAATACTGGAATATGAATGGTCATAGGATGTATGGAAATTAGTGGTATTATTGGTAAGGTTAGTAGTGTCCTGTATTAAGTTGTGTATTCATGCTGAGTTGTGGATGATATTTATTAATAAAAGTTGCCTCTTTATTTAATCTTTGCTGTACTGAGGTGTTCTGTGAACGTTGATAGACAGGGATAATTAGGAAGTTCGATTTAAGGCTCCTAGCACATCTTTCTATGTGTTTACTGACCTGTATCTGTCTGTATTTGTGGGGAGCGGATTTGTTCTTTGTGAAGGGTTGATTTTGGATGATGATGTTGAAGACCTCATTGTTTCTAGGGTTGTGTGTGGAGATGTATGGTGATATTTTAAAGTCTGGTGTAGTATTTCGGTTGACTTCCCTTAATGTTCGTATTTCTATTTCCTTTGCTCGTTTGATCCCATCATTTATTAATGATATTAAGTAATATCTCTTGATTAGTATTGATTTGAGTTCAAGGAGTCTTCGTTCACGAGTATTAGTGTCCGAAACTATGGTACAGATTCTTTTCGCTGGGTTATAAGGTATATTAATTTTTATGTTTGAGTTGGCATGAGTTGAATAATAGGTATTGTTTTGAATCTTTGGGTTTATAGAAGATGCCCGTTTCGATGTGGTTATTGACTATTTTAATTAGGATGTCAAGAAAAGGAAGCTGTTTATTGCTGTGCTCCATGGTGAATTGTATGTAGCTATTGATATTGTTGAGCATTATTATGAAATCAAAGAGTTTGTCCATGCTATCTTTCCAAAGTATAAAGCAATCATCTAAATACCTCTTCCAGTTCTTTTTTCTTTTTATTTTCCCCCTATTTATACCACTTGTCCTTTTTCTTTGAAACCTTTTTCTATTATATATATATACTATATATATATATATATATATATATATATATATATATATTATATATATATATATATATATATATATATATATATATATATATATATATATATATATATATATATATATATAGAGAGAGAGAGAGAGAGAGAGAGCTATATTTGTGTTTGTGCGCATGTATAAGAGACTTTCCCTATTTCTCTTTAAATACACTTATGCAAACATATGCAACCACAGATATATCTGTGTATGTATAAATATAGTATGTGTGAACTAGACAGACAGACAGACAGGCAGATAGATAGATAGATAGATAAATGGAGGTGAGAAAATGGGGGACAGAGAGAGAGGGGAGGGACAGAGAGAGGAGACAGCATTGTAAGCAACATGATATTTAGGTTATCTTGTGTCTGACGAGTACCGGGATTCCTTTCTTGGAAAAAAAGAAAAAAAATACAACACCCACACATTTCTACATTGAGGTAACATCTGGTGAACTCATTGAATATTGAACACTGAAAGGAAAACAAAGATAAAGTGAACGTTTGTCATTCAGTTCATGTTTTGATTAAATCACAGGATGCCATGGTGACTAAACACGACGGGAGTCGCTATTATTCAAACAGATGGTTCCACTGTATGAAAAATATGACATTTGAATAAATGTTTTAATGCTGTTGTCGTTGTTGTTTAGACCCCCAAGTTAACCTTGATAAAGCATACCTATAATGAAAGACATCACACAGACGTGACCATCCTGTCTGTGAAGTCATATATCATTACATTTTCCAATGCGTCCTTTCATATAGTAAGGTGGTATGTAGGTGGTATGTACTATGTATTTTGAGGGAGATTTGCTTTCTACTTCTAAGGAAGTAGGCCTAATCCTTTACACGGTTCAAGACCACCATCTAGCTTTGGAATGTCTTTAGCTTAGTTTATAGGTGTAATTTATCTCCCAGTTTAACACACTACTGCAATCTCGAGTACCTTTGAGGGAGTACACACACAGTAGCTCGTTTAGGGTCCAGGTCGCCAGTTTGAGGATAATTCCCACCCTACCTCTTGGTATTCCGAGAACGTCTAAAATGTTTTGTGAGCGTTGTTCTTGGCTACACACCGCAAAAACAAATAATAAATTTCTATTTATCAACTGTTATTGTTATCTTATTGCAAAATAAATACAAAATATTGAATCAATTCGCCTTGAGTGATGAATTGTCAATGAAACAATTCATTTTATATTTTGCTGTTGTGTAACCCTAGGTCAGTCTCGTTCTGAGAGATCTACAAAAAAGGCAGTCTTACCCAGTCTTACCGCTATCATCCCTTCTGTTTTGTTTTTGTTTTTTCCTCGGAAAAAAGAATAGACAAATTATCCAGTAAGTCCCAAAATGTCCCTTTTGTGTGATATTGCATAGGCTCGTTTTGTAGCTCAACTTAAATGGAGTACTGCAATTATAAGGGCATCGATTGGTTAAGGTTGACCAAGAATCTGCACTTATGGCAGGCCTGGGCAAAGACTTTTTATAGAAGATTGACAGCTACTCATATATGCAAGTTTCTTCCTTTCAACCACCGATTGTTGGCTAGGTAAAATGTTATAATTTTAGTGCCGGTACAGTTTGGCAAGATAGAGTCGTAACATGCATTACTGTCAAATCACAAAGGGCTGGGACAGATATCGCAAAGAATCTTCACTGGTGCTTTAACAGTCCTGCCAATCCACGGCACTGAATTGGGACAATTTAGAGACTTAGAAATTATGAAAGGTGACGTTAACTTTAGCGGAATTCGAAGAACGAGCGCAGAGAGTCCGAACAAATACCGTGAGCTATTCTACCCAAACTTCCAGAGCTTTGGATTCGCCGTCTTATTACTAAGGTAAATAAAACAGAATTCATAAAACTCCAAATAGGTGTCAATTTATTGAAATGTATTTCAATGGGAGTTCCAATACAGAATATTTGAAAAGATCTGAAACTAACATAACAATTCTATAATCGTTTCACCAACGTACACTGTCTTTGTATTAAGATCATTTCCCATTCGACCTAGGCCGGGAGCCCTCAGGTGGTGGCACAACCTACAAAAATTATAAATCAAATTACTCTCAAAACAATATAAATAATCAGCCCTCTTAGAAATAATGATGACACATTGGACCAAGTGACCTCCAGTGCCCTAGCCTCCAGGGAATCAAAATGCGTGGAACATGAGCTAAACAACATTAAGATTAATGACCATTACTATTTTTCGAGATTCACGTTATCTTGCACATCATATTAAATGTTGGTGAATTTCTTCTGTTTTGATATCCATATCAGATATGCATAATTATGTTATTTACTAACGAGCAAAGAAGAGAGAGGGGAGAGAGAGAGAGAGAGAGAGAGAGAGAGAGAGAGAGAGCAATCAAATCATTAAATCCTAAAAACGGTCGGACACAACAGATAATGTAGCTCTTGATACGCTATCTTTAAATAAATAAAAGATGAAATGGCCGCAGCTGGAATAGTTTTGATCATGAGATTGCTCGATAACAGCAGTCTAACTGCAAATTATTTAAGCATTTATGAGCATCTACTTTCAAATATTGGTTACATGTAAGGACACAAGACTAGCAATTTCGGGGAAGCGATTAAGTCAATTCCATTGGCCTCAGTTCTCAAATGGTACTTATTTTATCGACCTTGAAAGGATGAAAGGTAAAGTTGACTTCGGCTGAACATAAAGACGGACGAAATGCTGCTAAGCATTTTCCCCGGCATACTAACGATTCTGCCAGCTCGGTGCCTTAGATCCTCATTCAAATATTGCCATGAAATTCAAGCCAACCAGAACGCTTTTACTTGATGGCTCGACTCGCTACCAGAAGCAGCCAAATCAATTTCAAATCAAAATCCACAGTCTTAACCAAAAAAAGATACATATCGAACGTCTTAAATATTCAGCTACAACGTGGGAGTCTCGATCTAGTCTAGAAGTAGCAGTCAATT
>NC_042997.1:177276211-177291211 GCF_006345805.1 Octopus sinensis
ATTCCAAACACTCTCACCAATACCACCACTGCTACCATCAACAATAACATTATCAATGTAAACTAACATTACCAATTCAACCACCATCACCAATCCCGCCACCTACACCTTACTACCACCTTCACCATCATCACCAATAGTATTACTACCACCATAGACAACATCACCACAAAAGCCGCCATCCAAGCACAGCATAAATAACAACTACTGCAGCAACAAGTCGAGTAGTGGCAGTAATCAGTTCAAACGTTAATAGAAAAAAAATCAGTGAATCGATCAACTGAAATTTACGTTGAAGAGTTTTCACGTTGGAAGATTTCACGCTGTGGGTTGATTCCACTGATTTCAACTCTCGTCGCCATTTGTTTCTTTGAATCTGAGGTCAAACGAATTATGTGTTATGTGCTTACGTGCTTCACGTGCAATCACAACAAACGCAAATTATCGGATGAGTTAGATGTAAAAGCAAAGTCTGAAAGTAAGTTCTTAAATGAATTCTACTAATTTACGCACAAGCAAACAAACATACAGACACGAACACACATAAATACACATACAATATAAAAAAAACCCAAAACACTCGTATACACTTATGCACAAACAAACAGATGGTATGTGTAGGAGTATCATGGTATGTGTATTATCATATAAATCTTGGATAAATCTAAGTGCACTTCCACCGAAATCTAGTAACGGTCAGAGATTATGACGCACTATGGAGGAGTTGGGGTGGGTAAAAAGTTAATGTTTTCGCATCTATAAAATCATTTAGTTCTGTGTAGGTGTATGCACACACATACATGCGTACACACATAGCCGCATACATACATACATAGATACAAACATATACACATTCATTATATAGACACACATAATCATATATACTTATGCATACACAGGCATACGTACATACTTACGCCTTTTACGCAGGTGGTGTTATGCTTGGTTACGTTGAAAGCAACACCTAATGCGTTGTAGAACTATTCTAACACGTAGCCAGGTACCATCTCTGATCAAAAGCCTAAGATTGATCTAATTCAATAATGGTGCGAACAATTCCGTAAGTTTAGTTCCTGACACAGAATAATATCTTCTTTATTATCATCAATGCAGGTTTTAAGGCGGCAAGCTGGCAGAATCGTTAGTACGCCGAGCGAAATGCTTACCGGTACTTCGTCTGCTGCTACATTCTGAATTCAAATTCCGCCGAGGTCGACTTTGCTTTTCATCCTTTCGGATGAGTACTGTAGTCGTCGTAATCGACTTAACCCCTCCCCCAAATTTCAGGCCTTGTGCCTATAGTAGAAGGGATTATTCTTTTCTACTCTAGGCACAAGACCCGAAATTTGGGGAGGAGGAGGCCAGTCGATTAGATCGGCCCCAGTACGCAACTGGTACTTAATCTATCGACCCGGAAAGGTTGAAAAGCTAAGTCGACCACGGCAGAATTTGAACTCAGACGAAATACCTATTTCTTTACTACTTACAAGGGGCTAAACACAGAGAGGACAAATAAACAGATTAAGTCGATCATATCGACCCCAGTGCATAACTAGTACTTATGTAATCGACCCCGAAAGGATGAAAGGCAAAGTCGACCTCGGCGGAATTTGTACTCAGAACGTAGCGGCACACGAAATACCTATTTCTTTAGTACCCACAAGGGGCTGAACACAGAGAGGACAAACAAGGACAGACAAATGGATCAAGTCGATTACACCGACCCCAGTGCGTAACTGGTACTTAAATTATCGACACCGAAAGGACGAAAGGCAAAGTCGACCTCGGCGGAATTTGAACTCAGAACGTAGCGGCAGACGAAATACCGCTAGGCATTTCGCCCGGCGTGCTAACGTTTCTGCCAACTCGCCGTCTTGTAGAAGGGATCATTAATGCAGCTTTGTTCTATAAATCACACAATGCGTAGTTTCTTTTCTTTTATCGATTTAAAAAAATATATAACTGAAGCAGGGTAACGTAGTTAATGCTCTTTTTTCTCTTCGGGAAAAGTTGCAAATAATGTTCAATGTAAAGAATAAAGTGAATTTAAGATTTAATTTTCTGTATTCCATAACCCATGTAAATTTTGCTGGGCAGGTCCGCCTTGGTAAGCTAAATAATGATTATCTCCGTTCCCTCATCTTTTTCATTTCATTTTATCCCGACTATCTCGCCAAATGTGCACTACTTTGAAGAACTCACTGATGACAACTGTAATCACACAGGAAGCATTATTGATGTGATATAGATATCAAAATGAATCTGCAGATTATCCATGGATATTGTATATATGTACATTAAGGTATACGTATGTAAGCGCAGGCGTGGCTGTGCGGTAAGTAGTTTGCTTCCCAACTACATGGTTGCGGTTTCAGTTCTATAGTGTGGTACGTTAGGCAAATGTCTTCTACTATAGCGTCAGGCCGGCCAAAGCCTTGTGAGTGGAGTTGGTAAACGGAAACTGTAAGAAGCCCATTGTATATGTGTGTGTGTGTGTGTGTGTGTGTGTGCTTATCCCCACCACGCTTGACAACCGGTGTTAGTATGTTTACGTCCGCGTAACTTAGCGATTCGGCAAAAGAAACCGATAGAATGTGTAGCAGGCTTTACAAATAATAATGATAATAAGTTCGATTAAAATTCCTCAGGGCGATGGCCGCAGTCTAATGAATGAAACAGGTAAGAGATAAATGATAGGAAACTAGACTTATCTTTTTTTAAGTATCTATATTTCCTCTTCCCCACCCGAAGATGAAAAAAGAAAGATGAAAAATGTAAACATTTTTGAAAAACCAGTCAGCATCTTTTACTTTATCGTTTACTTGTTATAGTCGTTAGATTGCGGTCATACTGGGGCACCGCTTTGGAGAATTTTTTAGTCGAATAAATCGACACCAGTTCTTTTATTTCGAAGCCTGGTAATTATTCTAAGGGCCTCTTTTGCCTAACCCCCTAAGTTAATTGGACGTAAACACACCAGCACCGGTTGCCAAGCGGTGGAGAGGGACAAACACACGCACACACAAACACACATCTATCTATCTATCTATCTATCTATCTCTCTCTCTCTCTCTCTCTCTCTCTCTATATATATATATATATATATATATATATATATATATATATTTGGTGAATTGAAGAAATGGAGCTGAACGCAGATTGAACAGAAATCGTTTTATTTCATTCTACACGTGTTTCGAAAGGCACAAATTACCAAAATCCGATTGAATAATGGGACCATATTGTGTCTTTCTCTTCAGGAAGAAAAAAGGAAATCCGCTGGAAAACAAAAGCAGAACAGAGGCTGAGCAATAACAAATCGAACTATGCTCCTAAGAGCCCATGGCGAAACTGTTTATCAGTGTATGTTGAGAACCGGTGGCTGAAGAATTCAACGGGTCAGGCATCGGTCAATCATGTGGGTGAGGGTGTATAGATGTTCTTTGTGACCGAGCATAAAGTTCTGACTATTTAAGGAATATTGGATGTTTTATAAGGGGCGAGAAAAAATCTACTTAGAGACGTGTGTGTGTGTATACTGTTCTATATAGTGTGTTGGCGTAGGGGTAGAAAACTTTTTTGTGTACGTGTGTGCGTTTGATCGTTCGGCTGTCAGTGGCTACTGCCGTGATAACCGTTGGGTGGCAGAAAGAAAAAAATATATATATATATGTTTTATGTGTGTGTGTGTGTTCATCTAAGCCTGCCTTGTCAAGGAAACCCCCGCTGTGAAAAAACCAAGCCCCGTTTGTCTTACAGGAGTAATTCCCCTTGCAGTGGTTAATCGTAGATATCTTAAAGGCTATTTCAGAATTTGTTACCAAGGGCTATGGGTGCCGGTATTATTTATAAACGCTATTTGAAAGCCAGATAAGTGTAACGCCGCCAATGGGGGCATCGAAAAGCCGACTGTAAGAGCCCGTTTACCATCCGGCCTCTGGCAAACAAAATATGGAAGAGTTCGGAGACACAAAGGTTGCACTGTCTTCTGCCCCTATCAAATGGGAGGGCCACCGACAAAATTGACCATTCCAGCCTATAGCTTAAGTTCGGATCCTTCAGTCGCCATATTATCCGCACCAACGCACGGTTGCAACGCCAGATGGTTGTACCTCCAACCGTGCTGTTTACTGCTGTGATTTTTGCTACTAAGGTATCGGTTAAACTTTTGATTAATCTACTACAAGATTATTCATCTTTCTATTTCACATAATACATACCGCTTCGTCATGAAACTGCTACTTTAACCGATACCAATAATGGAGTTGTTCGAGATTGATGCGTCCCTTAAGGATATTCCTATACCACCAAAGGATGCCTTCCTTAAGGAGTTGGTTTGTAAAACCAACGCATTCATAAACCGGATAAGATGGCTCATTTTCTTCCACGAGAACGAAGATCTAAAATCGAACCGGACAACAGCATCGTCCGAATACGGCCGGCTTTTTAAAACATTGGATACGCCGCCACCGAACCCAAGACTGAAGAAGTTTGAGGACGACTGTGGGACATAGTTAGAAAGATTAAGTTCAGGAAGTCACCCAGGAGAAATGCCCACCTCAGATACCTAGATAAAATTACCAAGGACATTAATAGAACGGACGGAGTCCTGGTCCAGTCCGACAAGACCAGGAACACATACAAGATGCCCATTAAGCAGTACCTAGATTTACTCGGTAAAGAGATCAAGAAAAATTATAGAAAAACCAATTGGAGTACCCTGAGGAAGGTAAACTTGGAAATTAAGGAAATAATATTTTTAAACACCGAATTCAAATGAGAACTCAGCCGCTTAGCCCCAAGCAACCCAGATTTATAGTGAAGGACCATAAACCTAACTTCCACACCAACCCAGCGCTAAGACTCATATGCCCTGCTAGATCTGATATCGGGACAATCAGTAAGTACATTTTAGATAAATATATCCCTAGTTTAGTAAACAAGCTGAAGCTCAGCCTCTGGGCCAACTCCTCGCAGGTAGTGAAGTGGTTCTCTTCCATCCCCAATAAGAACCGTACTAGGTTCATTCAGTTTGATATCGCCAGCTTCTACCCCTCGATTAACCCTAGTGTGCTAAATAAGGCCCTCTGGCATGCTCACAACAAGGCTGGCCTCACCAGAGAAGAGATAGATATCATTTTAGTTGCCAGGAAATCGTTTATTAAGTTTGATAATAAGTTGTGGATCCGTAAAGATACTCCCAATGAATTTGATGTGCCTATGGGTAGTTCGGATAGTGCGCAGATAGCCGATTTGGTCGGAATATATATTCTCTACGAATTGTCCGACCAATTCCCGGAGATCGCGGGCGGCCTGTATCGTGACGATTGTCTGTTTTACCTGCAAAACACCACGAACAGAATAGTGCAGAAAACTAAGAGCAGGTTAGCTAGGTTTTTTAATAGAATGGGCATGAGTATAGTTTTTGATAATGAACTCACCAAGGCTAATTTCCTAGACGTTACACTTAACCTTAATAGCGACTCATACTGCCCTTACCATAAGCCTTCCACTAATTTGAAGTATGTCAGTGTCTTCTCAAATCATGCCAAAACCGTAACAGACAATTTGGTTAAAAACATCTCTCTGCCGATATTTTTATGCAGAAAGCGGAATTTTATAACGCCGCACTATCCAAGGCCGGTTATAGGCAGAAGGTAATTTATATTGATCCGGCCCTTCCGATGCCATCATTCGGTCATCAGGATAGGGCCGTATATAATAACATTAACATTTTAAGTAAGGACGGGAGCGCGGCGGATGCCGGGGTAGTCGCTCCCGCTTTTAATTTAGCGAACAAGGATAATTATCGGTCCGGGAGGTCTTACACTAACCCAAGACCCGTTATTCATCCGAGAATCACCCACCAGAATGCGAGAGCTGGCGTCCCGACCCATCACACTGATAGGAATAAGCATATATGGTTTGTAATCCCCTTTGGTAAGCAGATTAGAACTAACCTCCCCCTCATGTTTAGACAAGCCATCGCCAATAACTTCCCCAGAAATTCCAAATATTACTCCACGGTTAACTCGCATAAAGTTAGGATAGCTTTCTCCAACACTAAAAACCTCGCCCAGATAATCGCCTCCCATAATAATAGGCTACTTACTAAGACCCTATCACCTTTTTCCGGAGGCACAGCCTCTTCCGCTCCCGGTTTAATGCTCAGTAGGAATAATTATAGTAGTAATAATGATATGAGAGCCAGTACAGTGACACATAATCTCAGCTCCAGCCAGGGAGTACCTACTAGGGGTATAGTTATAAATAGGGGGTTGTGGTTGACGGTAACAATGGGAGTGGGGTAGAGAGCCCCAATAGCATCCCCAGCATCATTTCCCGCAATAGCAGCACCACGGGCAGTAGCAATGACCGCACTCTGATAGATAGTGGAGAATCAGGGGTTATTCCTATAGTTAATAGTGACGTAGTGGAAAATAGAGTAGTAAGCGGCTGCAGGTCTCGGAACGAATATAGTGACAGGAACGCAGTTCTAATTTCAGAAACTAATCCTAGCAGATTAAGATTCACGTCGGCGAACTCCAAGATCAAAAACGCCGTCTACCAATGCAAGGTTTACACGGACTCAGATGTCTTCACTTATGTAGGGGCATCATCCTCAAGATTGTCTTTGCGTGTCTCCAACCATTACGCAACTTTTCGGGACGTGAACAAGCGCCAGACCACGGGACTCAGTAAGCTAATATGGCGACTGAAGGATACGAACTTAAGCTATAGGCTGGAATGGTCAATTTTGTCGGTGGCCCTCCCATTTGATAGGGGCAGAAGACAGTGCAACCTTTGTGTCTCCGAACTCTTCCATATTTTGTTTGCCAGAGGCCGGATGGTAAACGGGCTCTTACAGTCGACTTTTCGATGCCCCCATTGGCGGCGTTACACTTATCTGGCTTTCAAATAGCGTTTATAAATAATACCGGCACCCATAGCCCTTGGTAACAAATTCTGAAATAGCCTTTAAGATATCTACGATTAACCACTGCAAGGGGAATTACTCCTGTAAGACAAACGGGGCTTGGTTTTTTCACAGCGGGGGGTTTCCTTGACAAGGCAGGCTTAGATGAACACACACACACACATAAAACATAATATATATATATATTTTTTCTTTCTGCCACCCAACGGTTATCACGGCAGTAGCCACTGACAGCCGAACGATCAAACGCACACACGTACACAAAAAAGTTTTTCTACCCCTACGCCAACACACACATATATAGAACAGTATACACACACACACGTCTCTAAGTAGATTTTTTCTCGCCCCTTATAAAACATCCAATATTCCTTAAATAGTCAGAACTTTATGCTCGGTCACAAAGAACATCTATACACCCTCACCCACATGATTGACCGATGCCTGACCCGTTGAATTCTTCAGCCACCGGTTCTCAACATACACTGATAAACAGTTTCGCCATGGGCTCTTAGGAGCATAGTTCGATTTGTTATTGCTCAGCCTCTGTTCTGCTTTTGTTTTTCCAGCGGATTTCCTTTTTTCTTCCTGAAGAGAAAGACACAATATGGTCCCATTATTCAATCGGATTTTGGTAATTTGTGCCTTTCGAAACACGTGTAGAATGTAATAAAACGATTTCTGTTCAATCTGCGTTCAGCTCCATTTCTTCAATTCACCAATAATGTTTTAATTTCAATTATCCGCACCAACGCACGGTTGCAACGCCAGATGGTTGTACCTCCAACCGTGCTGTTTACTGCTGTGATTTTTGCTACTAAGGTATCGGTTAAACTTTTGATTAATCTACTACAAGATTATTCATCTTTCTATTTCACATAATATATATATATATATATATATATATATATATTATATATATATATATATTCGACGGGCTTTTTTCCCTTTCCGTCTACGAAATCCACTAACAAGGCTTTAGTCAACCTGTGGGTATAGTATGAAGCACTTGCGCAAAGTGCCAAGCAGTGGAACTGGAGCTGGAACCATGTGGTTGGGAAGCAAGCTCCTTACCACACAGCCACTCCTGCACACGTGTCTTTTTTTTTCTCTTATCATCATAAGAAATAAGAGGATAAAAGAAGGATAATATTTCTTAGAGAAATATTTTTAAGGGCGGCGAGCTGGCAGAAACGTTAGCACGCAGGACGTAATGCCTAGCGGTATTTCGTCTGCCGTTACGTTCTGAGTTCAAATTCCGCTGAGGTCGACTTTGCCTTTCATCCTTTCGGGGTCGATTAATTAAGTACCAGTTACGCACTGGGGTCGATATAATCGACTTAATCCCCTTGTCTGTCCTTGTTTGTCTCCTCTATGTTTAGCCCCCTGTGGGCAATAAAGAAAAAAATATTTCTTAGGGACTATTAATAGCTACGATTTTATTCTACCATACTCGAAAACCCATGGACATTTTAATATTAGCACCTGAACAGTAGATTATTTGCGATCTTTATCAGTTTCTCCTTTAATCGATAACTGGGAATTAGACTATTATAGATCTTTGTTCAGATTATGCCACCAGTACTTTTGATATAATTCCTTTAACCAAAGACAATACTAATAATAGCCTCTCAAAGAAAAAAGTAAATATCAATTTCACAGGGCTGACTGGACAGAATGCATTAAATATTTATCACCTGGTAACAATGTTAACAATATCCTGTCTGTTGAAGATCTAAAACTAAATCTACAAATATTTATAGAACGCATTCAAAAGCGAATTACAGAGAAAGTACTTGTTTCCTATTACAATCTAAATAAAAAACAATGATGGTAACGATAAAGATAACAGCTATAAAAAGACATGCCGGAATAAAGAATTAAATCGACTAAGGAAAGAAATGATTCGATCGTTGCAAAAAACGGAAATACTACGTAAGAGATTCCCGATTAGATGAGGAGATTGAGAATAAACAAACGTGAGATCAAGTAAAATATGTTTTTTTTTTTTTGCTTTTGTTTTTCTACGGGGGTGGGGACGTTATCTGAATATGAAAAGCTTTACACTGTAGAGAATTATTTTCTCTACGACACATTTCAGTATTGCAGTGACAAGTCTCTTACAGGTTCGAATATCTTTTAAGTATATTTGAACTGGTTTATTCTCCAGGCAACGGATTTTGACTGTAGAAAATTTGAAGAATTAAAAAAAAATAGTTCAAAAAGAAAAAAAAGTGTGACAATATTGATTTCCTGTTTTAGTAAAGCTATTTTGGAGTCTATTGGAGATATATGGAAGATATACAGAATACATACATATACGTGTGTGAAGGCGGCGAGCTGGCAGAAACGTTAGCACGCCGGGCGAAATGCTTAGCGATATTTCGTCTGCCGTTACGTTCTGAGTTCAAATTCCGCCGAGGTCGACTTTGCCTTTCATCCTTTCGGTGTCGATAAATAAAGTACCAGTTACGCACTGGAGTCGATATAATTGACTTAATCCGTTTGTCTGTCCTTGTTTGTCCCCTCTGTGTTTAGCCCCTTGTGGGTAGTAAAGAAATATACATACATACACGTGTGTGTGTGTTACATGTATGTATGTATGTATGTATATAATTCAAGGATCAAATAAAAATCTCCGAAATTAGATCAAGAGTTGTTAGTACATAATGAAACCCTGAAACACTTCTGAATTCTTCTCTTTGTTCGCGGAAGAGTTTCTTTTATTCTAGAGGGAGGGGATTTCCATTTAACAAACAATCCAGCAAAAATTAAGAAGGTATTTGTTTTAATTAGAATATAAATTTTACTCCAATTATTTAGCAATAATTATTATTAGCTAAGGATGAGTTAAAAGAAAGGACAGCTACCGATCCATTTCAAATCTGAAACTTAATTTTCAATAATACATGGATTGTAATACAAGAAAGTCGATTAAATTGATAAAATAATTTACTTAAATTTCAACAACACCCGGATCTGTGGAAATTTCCCCGCACCCTAATAATACCTAAATCAAATAATGGCGGCTATTGTTTAATCAGATCATATCGATCTGTAACACTTCTAAGTAATCTTTCTAAAATGTTGGGACAAATAAGAGATGACAGTCTGTATTAATTAGGGGAAGCTAAGAATATTCTGTTGTGTCTGGGGAGAGTCATTCTCTTTTAGTGCCTTATAATTTAACACACTCACCGGTAAAATTTCCACTCATTTACTTATTTACCGGTGACTGTGTAAAATTATAAGGCACAAAAAGAGAATGACTCTCCCCAGACACAACAGAATATGCTTCAACACACGAACTCACATAAAGAATCTTGCAAACCAAATCCAAAAACGAAGGCAAAGAATAGTTTTCGCAAATCCCAGTTTAGATTTTGCGAGGATAAAGCAATGAAAATTGTATACATGAAATAACCACAGTCATCATTAACAGATGGAAAAGTCTAATAATCTGATCATACGAAATAGAAAAGCTTTCATTATTTGACACTAACAAAAATGAAAAAAAAATTGACACTAACTAAAGAAAATTATACTATTATAAAAGTCAACACCATCTTTGTTATAAGGCTGCTAGCTTTCTCACCTATCACACTACAAAACTGATTCTTAATAATGATAAAAGACAAATTATATTGGATGTAGTCGTTTTTTCTCGAAATAAGTTAAGAGGTGTATCTAAAGAGATCAGTCTTAACGCCTGTTAAGTTATTTTAAGGTGAATTTTTATTTTTAAAAGTATGACATTTCAAAACCCGTCGGTAAGATGTTTGTGTGTTGTCGAAAGAAATAGCGATGCTTTTGTTGACACGAAAAAAATTAATTCTATTTGTTTGTTCAATGTTTTTTTTTTTTAATATGAACAGTTTTCTTAAAACAATTCTTTAAAACTGAAGTATTTTTGTAAAAGAACTTCGTAGGTGTGGCTGTGTGGTAAATAGCTTGCTAACCAACCACATGGTTCCGGGTTCAGTCCCACTGCGTGGCGTCTTGGGCAAGTGTCTTCAGCTATAGCCTCGGGTCGACCAATGCCTTGTGAGTGGATTTGGTAGACGGAAACTGAAAGAAGCCTGTCATATATATCTGTATGTATGTGTGTCTGTTTGTCCCCTAGCATTGCTAGACAATCGATGCTGGTGTGTTTACGTTCCCGTCACGTAGCGGTTCGGCAAAATAGACCGATAGAATAAGTACTGGGCTTACAAAGAATAAGTCCCGGGGTCGATTTGCTCGACTAAAGGCGGTGCTTCAGCATGGCCGCAGTCAAATGACTGAAACAAGTAAAAGAGTTTAAAAAAAGAGTATTAAAACACAGCCCCAAATAATTAGACAAGTAAGTCAAATGGCCGCAACCCAACGATTAAAATAAATGAACCCATTTAGCTTAATGCAATATTAAGTATTTCTATGCAAAAAAAAAACAACACAAAACTAAAAACAAACCAAAACATTTAATAATATAATGAAAATCAATAAAAATCGAAACAATCAACAAATCATTAAACAAGAAAATCTTTATGGCATACCAAACATATCTATTACGTTTCATACCAAAACTAGTTCTCTCCTAAATCAACAAAGGAGACTCAAAGTGATCGCCTGACCTTTTAGAAGCAGTAGTCAAATCTTCCTCAAATTACATCCTACTAGATAAACAATAAATAAATAAAATAGATAAAATAGGAAGGTAGTATAAGTTAAGGTAATACTAGATACACCATATGTGAATAGTAGATGAGATAGTTACAGCTGGAATATATTTGACGATAGATCTATTCACTGAAGGCCGATCTAATATAAACGACAACATAACCTCCTCAGAATAGTAAGTACTTTTCTTCTGCAGCACCATGTCAAAGTATTAGCCTCTGTATAACCACTGTACCTATTAGAAATAGCAGCTTAAGCTCACTTCAGTTCATGATCTGTCCTCGTAAAATAGAGGGATGACATGCCTGTATTGGTTAATGTAATCCTAGATACCTCATACTTTAAATGACGATTTATCTTGGCTCGGAATCTTTTGATTATAAAATTGACCAATCACGGTTGAATTAGGATTAAGCAATAACAACAACAACGACCACGAAGATGATGACCAACATCAACCAACAATCTATGCTTTATCCAATGCAACAATGACTTTTGTTTTGGGATTTGGTTT
This sequence comes from Octopus sinensis, assembly GCF_006345805.1. NCBI lineage: Eukaryota > Metazoa > Mollusca > Cephalopoda > Octopoda > Octopodidae > Octopus > Octopus sinensis. The sequence continues at coordinate 177,288,322 of NC_042997.1, forward strand.
GCAAAATTCTTTATATGAGTTCAAAACTATTGAAAAGGTTGCAAGACGCAACGAAAATTTTAGGACAATAAAAATAAGAAAAACGTGGAAATTTTACCGGTGAGTGTGTTACATAATAAGGCATAAAAAGAAAATGACTCTCCCCAGACACAATAGAATGACTTTTGCTTTTCCACGAAATTTTTGTTGGTAAATGCACATGTATACTTCAGTTGTTAGTATCTATGAAACGGTTACGTACTCGTAACTGTTTTTATTCCATCACCGTCCCAAAGTGTAAGATGGATAAATTTGCTGCAAGCATATCAGCGAGGTTAAGAAGGATATTTTTCTCCAAGAATTTTTTCTTAAAACTCCGTTGATATATTTAGCCCTTTGCCTATCCTGTGTATCGCATCTGATGCAGAGGACATATTTCCCTGGTGTCTATGCATTACATCATATATGATACACATTCCCAACCATCAGAATAACTTAAGACTTAGGAAAGTTTCGTATTATTACTAATAACGTATGAAACAAGGGCTAACTAAAAGTCTGCAAACAAGCATGGGTGCTTGGGAAAAACTTATGAAAACGTTTTGAACAGGCTAACGGTTAATGAATATATATTTTAATTATCATACATTATAATTATTATACATAGGCCAAGGAGTGGCTGTGTGGTAAGTAGTTTGCTTACGAACCGCATGGTTCCGGGTTCAGTTCCACTGCGTGGCACCTTGCGTAAGTGTCTTCTACTGTAGCCTCGGGCCGACCAAAGCCTGGTGAGTGGATTTGGTAGACGGAAACTGAAAGAATCCCGTCGTATATATGTATATATATATGTATATGTATGTGTGTGTATATGTTTGAGTGTTTCTCCCCCCAACATCGCTTGACAACCGATGCTGGTGTGTTTACGTCCACGTAACTTAGCGGTTCGGCAAAAAGAAGGCGATAGAATAAGTACTAGGCTTACAAAGAATAAGTCCTGAGGTCGATTTGCTCGACTAAAAGCGGTGCTCCAGCATGGCCACAGTCAAATGACTGAAACAAGTAAAAGAGTAAAGAGTATTATAAGAAAGCTTAAATACTATATAACATTAATTTAACGACTTCACACCACCCTTAAGGCATCAACATTTTGAATATAATTTCTTAATACAAAATAAGTGGAATTGAATGAGAAAATTTGCCATATTACCCGATGTGCCATGAAACGATGAAATTTTGAATTCCCTGTCTGATTATGTAGTATTCTGATAAATGATTCAGCGGTGATATTTTTCTATCGATTGTTGCATTCTATGTCCATAGCTGATTTCAGGATGCATCTTTACATAACACTTTAATCTAATTCTGTTTAATTTGATTTAATGGAATTTATTAAAACACAAACGCAAATACGCAATTAAACATATTGAGAGGATTACGAATGTCTTGTCAAAATTGCAATTATAGAAATCGCACCTTCCACATTTTTTCGCGTTAATACACATATTATTGTTGTTGCTTTTGTCGCTGGTGTCGTGTCGTTGTCGTTGCTGTTGTTGTTGTTGTTGTTTTTGTGAATGTTACCTTTTGGCCAGATCCGGTCCAGCAATCCGTTTATAAATCGGTAACCGACCGAACCATACGCCAAGACCCACAGTTGCTTCTTCCACTAGCACTGTGTCCATCTAACCGAAGATATTCAACGATGAATATTAAGATGAAGAGGAGTGTATGGCAGGTTTGATAGCCTTCAACTAACACTATCTCCTCCGAGACCCTGCGGCGCAAGTTAACCAAAATTGAGAGTATGATAGAAGAAGGCTTGTTCTTCCTTCCGGAAAAGAAAAATTCAAATCGGACCAGGTTAGCACTAAAAATTATTTACATAAAAAAAGGGCTTTTTTTCTATGAAAATCCCTATTTTTTACGATTTTTTGACTGCTGTGTCGCGATTTTTCGGTGTATTTCAACCAGAAAAATGTTCATTTAAAGAGAATAACAAGCTACATAATGTACAATTTTTACTTTTCAAAATTTCCAATTCTAAAGGGTCGAAACAAACCCGAGCAACGCCGGGCGATATTGCTAGTTACTTTATACAGAGTTATGTTCTATGTTTTGTGGCCTATATAGGAAACAAATGTTTGTCAACTTTCTGCATCTCAATCATTTTATTTATGCTTTTTTCCTTGTTTTGTTATTTAAATTCTGTTTGTGTGGCGTTGGTGTATTGTGTTTTAGGTTATCTTTGGTTTTGATCAAGTTGCATAGTTCTGGTATGTAATTGAGTTGTATTTACTTGTACTGCCTCGTGGAATACGTTGTCTATAATTATAGGTATATGTCGATAACCATCTAATTGAATGTATGTTTTGTAGTATCAATGTTCCTAATTAATGATGCCGTTGAGTTTTAAATACCTTGATTCTGTTCCTTGGTGTGAGTTTGTTTTGTCAAAGTTTGTGAAAAGTACTTTTACTTTCTTCATTGATACACGATTGCGATATTACGATAATTGATCGGGGTTATGAGTGAGTTAGAGGGTTGTTTGTGCACATAAAGACTTTTATATAGGTGAGGCATATCTGTGCGCATATGTGAGTTATTTAAGATGTGAAAAAATCTTTATATGCAATGCTGTTGCATGTATTGTTGTTGTTATTATTATTATAATCAGCATCATCATCATCATCGTTATTATTATATTTTCCGAAAACCAGGATATCTTAAGTGAATTGTTTGTGTTAAGAAGAATTTTAAAAAGATGTAAAGTTGTAGGCATTATTGATAACGTAAGTGGTGCTCTCTTTCTCTCTCTCTCACTCTTTCTCTTCACACACATATATGATATACATACATACATACATAAATATATATAATATATAATATATATATATATATATATATATATATT
>NC_042997.1:177298711-177305073 GCF_006345805.1 Octopus sinensis
TCGTTGATAGTATTCAACGCGTTAATAAGAGACAACAAGCAGTTTATAAACCTGATTGACAGGGGGGACAACTTTACTACCAATAAAATAGCTTATCATTACTTCACTGGCGTCTGGTATTATATTAATTGAACTAAATATATATTGCACAGCAGTATAAAATTTTCATCAATTGCGTTGATCGCCTTATAATTCTTTTATAAGGTTAAGTCAGTGGGTGGTAGAGTGGATTGTATAGATTCAGGTCATACAATGCATGTCTAACACACACGCACATGCACACACTCAGAGTAAACAAAAGTAGTAACGATTCAGGTTTAAATAGGAATTTCTATATTTATTTTTTTTTATCTTTATAAGAGACAGCTGACAATAGGTACATACATGTTAATGCACCCTGCTTTTATTGCCAGGCTTTGATCTTTAAAATTGCATCTTGTAGTTTAAGTGCCATGCGTTGTCCTTGGAATATGCATGCATGTTCATTGAGTACATTATCAGCTTTCTCTCTATCTCATCATCTGTCCCTGTTGATCGATCTACCCACCTGTGTATATGTGTGTTGTTCAATTAAAATGGATATTTTATATTCTATCATTTCATTATATTATATATTTAAGATTGTAAAATAAACGTGAAAATCAGACAAAGTTGGATTTTCTTTGAGTAATATATTCTTCTATACACAATCATACACACACGTGTATATATATACATATATATAATATATATATATATATTATATATGTGTGTGTGGTGTGTGTATGTATATGTGTGTGCATGATATATATATATATATATTGTGTGTGTGTGTGTTGTGTGTGTGTGTGTGTGTGTGTGTGTTGTGTGTGTGACCACTTCATGGCAACCGGTGTTGGTGTGTTTACATCACTGTAACATAAGCAGCTCTGCAATAAGAGACCGATTGGATAAGTATCACGCTTAAAAAAAAAAAAAAGAAAAGAGAAGTATTTGGGTGGATTCGTTCAACTGAATTTCTTCATGACGGTGCTCCAGTGTGACCGCAGTCTAATGATTGAAACAATTAAAAATAAAAAAAAATTGCAGTTCGAATTAGCAGTAAAAGGCCTCCCGATATTGTTGCTGCTGTTTACGACTGGTGCTGTCGTTGATAGTATTCAACGCGTTAATAAGAGACAACAAGCAGTTTATAAACCTGATTGACAGGGGGGACAACTTTACTACCAATAAAATAGCTTATCATTACTTCACTGGCGTCTGGTATTATATTAATTGAACTAAATATATATTGCACAGCAGTATAAAATTTTCATCAATTGCGTTGATCGCCTTATAATTCTTTTATAAGGTTAAGTCAGTGGGTAGTGGATATTGTATAGATTCAGGTCATACAATGCATGTCTAACACACACGCACATGCACACACTCAGAGTAAACAAAAGTAGTAACGATTCAGGTTTAAATAGGAATTTCTATATTTATTTTTTTTTATCTTTATAAGAGACAGCTGACAATAGGGTACATACATGTTACATGCACCCTGCTTTTATTCCAGGCTTTGATCTTTAAAAATTGCATCTTGTAGTTTAAGTGCCATGCGTTGTCCTTGGAATATGCATGCATGTTCATTGAGTACATATCAGCTTTCTCTCTATCTCATCATCTGTCCCTGTTGATCGATCTACCCACCTGTGTATATGTGTGTGTGTGTGTGTGTGTGTGTTCAATTAAAATGGATATTTTATATTCTATCATTTCATTATATTATATTATTATAAGATTGTAAATAAAACGTGAAAATCAGACAAAGTTGGATTTTCTTTGAGTAATATATTCTTCTATACACAATCATACACACACGTGTATATATATACATATATATATATATATATATATATATATATATGTGTGTGTGTGTGTGTGTGTGTATGTATATGTGTGTGCATGTATATATATGTGTGTGTGTGTGTGTGTGTGTGTGTGTGTGTGTGTGTGTTTGTATGTATGTATGTATGTATGAAGACTGCCTTCAGTCATGAATGACCATGAGATTGCACCTAGAAAGTTACACTCCGAGGCATAAGTCCGGACAAGGTTGTTTATGGAAGACCAGCAGTTGCCCATGCATACCAACCCTTCCCTCTCCACGCCACCGATGTTATCTAAGGAAAAAGCAAAGGCCAATATAGCTTGGCATCAGTGACGTCGCAGCTCATTTCTAAAGCTGCGTGAACTGGAGCAACATGAAAATAAAGTGTCTTGCTCAGGAACACACCACACAGCCCAGTCCGGGAATCGAACTCACTACCTCATGATTGTGAGCCCGACACTCTAACCACTGAGTCATGCGCCTACACACACACACACACACACACACATCTCTAGAATAATACAGTTTGTCGATTGTTGTTCATCCTTCATTTTCAAAGACAAATATGACTTCAACCATGCACTGCAACAATTGAGGATGCAACCACATAGGCAACTGGAGGCCCACTATTACTCCAGCCTATACTATGCCTTTTGTGCAGAGCAATTAGGAAGTGGTGATGTTTTCGTTGTTGCAGTTATGCTTGCGCAACCACCAAAGCGAAAGCTCCGTCGCCCGCTTCAAGAACTACCTTAGAACTCAAAGCTGAAGGAATATAGCTGTATATTTCCTATAGTAGTCGCACACTTAAGTGGACTGAAATTTTCAGGGGCATAAATGGTTCTTGCGTAGATCAGTGAGCAACTCAAAATTACATGCGTTGATGAAAATACTGGATCCAAAGTTTGGCACAAGTACTCAATTAGTACTTTTTGTTATCGATCCCGAAAAGAATGAAAGGCAAAGTCGACCTCGGCGGAATTTGACCTCAGAACGTAAAGACGGACGGAATGCCGCTAAACATTTTGCCCGGCATGCTAACGATTCTTATCTCTTTATTGTCCACAAGGGGCTAAACATAGAGGAGACAAACAAGGACAGACAAAGGGATTAAGTCGATTACATAGATCCAGTGTGTAACTGGTACTTATTTAATCGACCCTGAAAGGATGAAAGGCAAAGTCGACCTCAGCGGAATTTGAACTCAGAACGTAACAGCAGACGAAATAACGCTAAGCATTTCGCCCGGCATGCTAACGGTTCTGCCAACTCGCTGCATTTGTTGATGAAAATATTTATACGGATTCTATGCTACGGTAAAAACAAAACTGGCTCCACAGTTTGGAAATCTCTGTCTAAACATCAGCGTATAGAAAAAACTTATAACACTGAAAGACAAGACCTCTCAGGTGAACTTCAAATGTCACATGCTTCATCTACCTGTACAATTATACCACAACAAGGAATAGTGTAGCGTAATTAAGCGAAGTTTCCTCAGAAGCGATAGGTTCGGCCGGCAGCATCCGAACCTAACGCCAAGAGATCCTCGTCATGGTCAGCAATCAGCAAGGCACCCTTCCATTCTTTTGATGGATTTTGTATTTTATCATGCATAATATTCACCCCATGTCACTCTTCATCTTGGAAAAATATTTCCATGTGGAGTTGCTGGTTCAGTCATCGACGACCCGACCATGACAGATATATATAAAATATATCTGTATAATGATCTTCTTATATAGTGCTCAGGAACAAAACGACGCGTTTTGGGCGCGTTCATTGACCTATCTCGCAACAACACTCCACATGTAATAGTCCAATGGATTGAGATCTGAGCAATTAAGAGACCAAATGTTAGGGGGTGGGGTCATGTGATTGTGAAAATTTTCAGCCAGCCATTCCTGTGTTACTAGAGACATGTGTGATAGTGCAGAGTCTTACTTAAAGACATAAGGCCTTCCATTGCATACACTGTGTATCCAAAGCTTAATGATTGATTCCAGGACCTCAATGTAGGCGACAGAATTAACTCTAAGGCCTTGTGGAAAGAAGTAAGGAAGCATCACATGTCCTTCATTGTTGACAACCCCTAAAACCACGACAGTCGCGGTATAATTACGAGGCAAATCCAACATGTGCCTCTAGCTTATAGATTATAATTTTCAAATCCACCGCGCAAGCTTAGCGATTGATTCCAGGGCCTCAATGTAGGCAACAGTTAACTCTAAGGCCTTGTGGAAAGAAGTAAGGAAGCATCATCAGAAAAAGTAATCAAAACTGCATGAACAGGAGGTAGAATATGCACAGGATGTGAACAGTGAATAAGTCGTGAAAAAAAAAAAAGAACGGGAATGGGTGACACCAAGTGTACAGTTGGGGTATTTCAGGAAGCATAGAAGGATATAGAGTCTCGACAGCTAACAATTGATGCCAGTAGGTTATTCCATACTTCAGCAATTCTGAGCGTGATAAAATGTTTCCGAAATCATGGGTGCTCTGGTGGGTTTTTTTATTTTATTTTGTAAGCATGTCCACGAGTGTTAGGGATGTCGAATTAAAAAAGGTGACCAAGGTTGTGTTACCTTACATGACACCAGCAGTAGACATACATGTATGTATGTATGTATGTATGTATGTATGTATGTATGTATGTATGTATGTATGTATGTATGTATGTCTATATGTGCATGTGTCCATGTACGTATGTATGGATGTATGTGAGTATGCATGTATGCATGTATATAATAATAATAATAATAATAATAATAATAATAATTGTGTACAGTGCTCAGGTGCACTACAACTCATCTAAAGTGTATATATAATCAGGTGTAGTTTCGGCGGATTTCGGAAAGCATGAGGGCCTTAAAGGATGCAGTGTCATGGCAGTCAGCAACTGACGCAGGCAGTTTATTCCATGCTTCAGCAACTCTGAGCGTGAAAAAATGTTTCCGAAAGTCATGGGAGCTGTGTTGTTTTCTGACTTTGTAGGCATGTCCACGGTGTTAGACACATGGAGATCAAAAAGGTGTTCAGTGTTGTTGTTGGTGAGGTGGTTGGATAACTTGTGGGTGTTTACCAAGTCCGTCGCCAGACGCCGGAGCTTCAGTGAATCCATGCCCAGGGAAACAAGGCGCTCAGAATATGTATGCATGTATGTCTGTATGTATGCGTGCATGTGTGCGTGCATGTATGTATGTATATGACAAAAACACACTTAAACATTTCTATATATTTACATATTAATTTAATTAAACTAAGAATCAGGATTTTACTTGAACTTGAATAAACAATATGCTGTGTCTCTTGTACTATCTCCCTGTTACATTTAAGAACTCTAAATCTGTGTCACACACACACACAATGTATTATCTATCTATCCATGTCTATGCTGTATGTATGTATGTATGTATGTATGTATGTATGTATGTATGTACGTATCTATCTGTCTATCTGCCTATCTATCTATCTGCCTATCTATCTATCTATCTATCTATCTATCTATCTATCTATCTATCTATCTATCTATCTATCTATCTATCTGTCTGTCTGTCTGTCTGTCTGTCTGTCTGTCTGTCTGTCTGTCTGTCTGTCTGTCTGTCTGTTTATCTATCTATCTATCTATGTTGGTTTTTATGTCAAGTTAGATATAAAGCACAATTTAACATTTAACAGTCGGAGAATTACTCTATACGTTTTAGTAGAGTACAAGCAACATTAAAAGTTAGTTTGCGACAGCTTTCTTACTTATTTATCGATCAAAAACTTAGGAGTGAATGGTGAATTCTAGTCTATAATATTGATTTTGAAATTTTGGTACAAGGCCAGCCAGTTCGGAGGTGGTGATAAGTCGATTATATCGATCACATTGTTTTAGCTGGTACTTATTCTGTCGACTCCCATAGGATGAAAAGTCGACCATGGAGTCATTTGAACTCAGACCGTAAAATTCGGAAGAAATGCCGCCTCCTGTCTGACGCCGTAATGATTCTGTCTGCTCGCCTACTTATTCTAGTCTATTGATTGTGACACGATGAATAAACTGACTTGAAAGAATGGAAAACTAGTAATGAAAAACCCAGTTATCTCCCTTAGACAGTAAATAAAGACATGCATCAATTTGTTCCCATTTACTGACATTTATCGATTTCTAACAGGCTCAAGGCCGCGTTTTTTCAAGGAGGGTGTAGTCGATTATATCGGCTGCGTTTCTTGGTTAGTACTTTTCCTTCATCGACCCTAAAAGGATGAAATCATAGTCAAACTCTGCTGGATTTGAACTGATAAAGGGAGGCAACCAAATACAACAAAGTCATTTTTCTTTGTACAATCGATAGATTGTTAAGCCATAATAATAATAATAATAATAATGATAATAATAATAATAATTATTATTATCCTTTCTGTTATAAGCACAAGGCCTGAAATTTAGGGGGAGGGGATAGTCGATTCATCGACCTCGAAAAGATGAAAGTCGACCTCGGCGGAATTTGAACTCAGAAAACGTACG
>NC_042997.1:177310173-177335173 GCF_006345805.1 Octopus sinensis
GCAGATTAGTTACGGTTCAATCCAGTCCTTTATCACTGAAGATTTGGGTATGAGACTCGTGTCTGCCAAGTGTGTGCCAAAACTGCTTTCAGTTGACCAAAAAGACACTCGGGTTTCAGTTGCACAAGATCTCTTTGATTGTATCGAGAGCGATGGAAACCTCTTGAAAACTTTGCATAAGTCTCTGAACAGGTATCACCAAGCTTTTGGCAAACTTTGATGCAGTTTCTCAGCTCAACTTTGTCATGTTCAATGCGACGATCACACGATACACACCCTCCTTCCAAGCACTGCTGTAAACAGTGGAAGTGAGCTAGAACGTTAAAACTTAAGTGCATGTGCACAGCAGAGTTCAAGATCAATTTGTGCCAAGCGACTTCACTATGCGTGTTTTAACTTCGTTGCTATAGCAACAGTCCGGATACTTATTGATCACACCACATATATGCCAGTCTGATTTATTCCTGTTTAATTTAGCTCATATTTATTTCTGTTTAATTCATGCAGTTGTGGATGTGTGGACACATACGAACGCGATAGATACCAGGCTAAATGGAGTATAAAGGCGCAAGCGTAGCTGATGGTAAGTAGCTTGTTTACCAACCACAAGGTTCTGGGTCCAGTCCTACTGCGTGGCACGCTGGGCAAGTGTCTTCTACCAAAGCCTTGTGAGTAGATTTGGTAGACGGAAACTGAAAGAAGCCCGTCGTATATATATATATATGTATGCTTGTGTGTCTGTGTTTGTCTCCCATCATCGCTTGACAACCGATGCTGGTGTGTTTACGTCCATGTAACTTAGCAGTTCGGCTAAGAGACCGATAGAATAAGTTCTGGGGTCAATTTGTTCGACTAAAGGTGGTGCTACAGCATGGCCGTTGTCAAATGACTGAAACAAATAAAAGAATTAAAGAATATACTAAAATATTAAGGAGAGTGACGAACGTTTCTTGGGAGCAAATATTTACTGGACAGCGTATTATATGGAGATATACTGCTATTAAGAGAAACCATCAAATAACGCTGTCTTAAGTTAGTGGAAAAGATGCAGTTGCACGTCAATTGTTAATATGGGAATCAGCACATATGTGCAGCAATTGTTGAAGAATACAAATCTTTAAAAAAATGTGTGTTGCACAGATGGACGACAAAGAAATGTGGAAGAAATTAGTCAATGCGATCCGAGTGCGCCCCACAGGACATCATTATATTAATCAAATTATTAAAAGAATGAATTTATTCAATGAAGTTCTTAATATTTGTTAAAACTTAGATGTTAATTATATTTAAATATACGCTTCTACGAGTCTTTCAAGTTGTCTGACATTTTTATGCTTTCTTTTCTTTGTTTTTGTAATATTTTCATCAATACGGTTTTAGAAATGAATATGATTTAACATCCTGCATTTATAATACAATGGTCCTAAACAGAGTTGAATAATATGAAGCGCCTGATATCAATGCAAGTATGTGTAATGTATACACACACACATAAATTATATATATAACACCGGGCCGACCAAAGCCTTGTGAGTGGATTTGGTAGACGGAAACTGAAAGAAGCCCGTCGTATATATATATATGTGTGTGTGCGTGTGTGTGTGTGTGTGTTTGTGTGTCTGTGTTTGTCCCCCACCCCCACCGATGACAACCGATGTTGGTGTGTTCACATCCCAGTAACTTAGCGGTTCGGCAAAACGAGACCGGTAGAATAAGTACCAGGCTTACAAAAAATAAGTCCTGGGGTCGATTTGCTCGACTAAAGGCGATACTCCAGCATGGCCGCAGTCAAATGACTGAAACAAATAAAAGAATAAAGAGTAAAAGAATATATATATATATATATATATGTATATAAGTATATGTGGATATATTCATATACGTACATACACATCTGTATATATGTTGCTTATTGGTTATCCTATGCAGATCATAACCAAGATCAAATCTAGATACAAATGGAAGGCTGGCTCCAAACGATCCGTAGAACCCTCGTCTGAGTAGCGTAGGATATTTACACTTACTACGAGACCTCTGCAAATGAACGAAATACTTGTAAGTTTTTCCAGAATTAAAACCTTATTGACCAATGGTATGTTGTTCGTCTATTGTCGGACTGGGTCATGTGAGAATTTAGATGCTTTTCTCCAAGAACATAGCGCTGTGGTAGGCAGTTGAAGGGTGGTTAAGATACGAAAACTTACAAACTTTCAGATGGTTGTTCGTTATTTTATCTTGTAGTCTATACACAAAGAATGTTATCAGCATCTTTAAAAATAAAAAACTAATGACGAAAGATTCCATTAGAGACCAGAGTTAAGTGCAAACGTGACATGAATGGTAGTGTTCCATGGAACAAGGAAACGAAAATCATCATGTAATTAGTTGAAGAAAATGTTCGACCAAAGATGCAGAGATTCTCAACATCGAAGTTGAGTTAGTTAAGACTTCAACTGGTAAAGCCTGGCTATAAATTCTCATTTGCATTTACTGTTATTGGCGGAATTGGTTATGAAATATCAAATTTACTAGGAGACTGGAAACTTTTGAGTTCTCCTGAGAGGAAGAGAGAGAGAGAGAGAGAGAGAGCGAGAGAGAGAGAGAGGGAAAGAGAGAGAGGGAGAGAGAGAGAAAGGAATGAACTTACATGTATCTCCAATACACAATCGATTAACGGTATAGTTAAGATTTGCTGGAATATATGAATTTATTGCATAAATGCAAACATACATATGTGCATACGTACATACATACCTACGTTCAAACACAAATAGGTACATTCATACACACACACACACACACACAGATATATATATATATACAAACATTTATATATATATATATATATATACACAAACATATATATATATATATATATGTATATATATACAAATATATATATATATATATACAAATATATATATACATATATACATTATTGCATTCACATATTCATACATCCATCCATACATACGTACGTACGTACATACATACATACATACATACATACATACATACATACATACATACATACATACATACATACATACATGCATTCATACATAGTGGCATTCATACATACGTACGTGCATACATTCATTTATACATAATTACTTCAAAATGGCAGAAACGCTGGCTAACAAAGTGAACCAACAGCCAGTATACTTGCTCCCACTTTGAAGTGTATGCTTTGGTCAATATAGAAACAGGAAATGATGATGCATAAATGGTCAGGGATGCAAGTAAAACATGTAGATGTGACAACCAATGCGGACAAAGTGAAATTAAGACTGAAGATGTGACTTGCAGCATACGTAGTTGTCCGAAAATGTCAACAGGATACTCCGTGCTTATGTGGCAATTTGTTGTGGCTAAAACGCAATACATTACAACTAGTAGTAATAACAGTCCCGAAGATCAAAATTTAAGAAAATTCAGTGAATTGGATGGTTTACTCATCAATAAAAGGAAACAATACTGGTAGAATGTTCCTATCAAAACCTCTGTATCATGTAAGCCTACCATACCAGACATAATGATCTGGGACAAATGAAGGAAAGTGTGCACCGTGTTAGGAATTTGGTCTCCCACTGACGTAACAATGTTACAGACAAATGTAGAAACGAAGCAAAACGTATTCACCGGGCCACTGAGAAATCTGTTGATACTACACTCGAACTATGACTATATTTATATCTGTGATTATTAGGACACTTGGCTGTGTAATTAGCTGTATCAGCATCTATCTAGAGAAACTGGGATTCACATAACTTGGAAGGGTCCGGCTAATTAAGAAATTATTATTACTAGTTGTGAACAGAACTGGAAAAATTGTTAAATCATTTTGAAGTTCAGCCTCTGCAAGGTACATAGATACATACATACATAGATACATACATACATACATACATACATACATACATACATACATACATACATACATACATACATACATATATACACACATACTTGTAATTATTGGAGCAATGGGCTATGTAACACACAACCTGAATACCAATCTTGAGAAATTAGGCTCCCCAAAACCAAAAAGGAGAAGGCTGATTCAAATACTACAGATTCAAGCCATCACTGGAACTGTAAAAATTTGAAACTTTCCAGAAGTTTATCATTTAAGTATATATGAGCATATTTGGATATGCAAGTATATGCATGAGATATACATAAAACAAATCATACAAATCTGCACATGTACATACATGCATACATACATGCATACATGCATGCATACATACATACATACATACATACATACATACATACATACATACATACATACATACCCTGTTGTTGAAAAATTCAATGAAGCAGCCTTGGATCTAGGTTAGAAACCAACTCTTTCTCTATTGGCAAGAAATCTTGAAATAAAACTGAATAACATAGTACATGCATGCATACATACATGCATGCATACATGCATACATACATACATACATACACACATATTTATATGCATACATGCATACAAACATATAAACATACATACATACATACATACATACATACATACATACATACATACATAATACATACATACATACACAAATACTTAAAAAATACCGTTGTTGAAATTCCAATGAATCGATAGCCGTACTCGTTCTGTCTCCAGTTGTTCGACATAGGCTATTAGACCCCTCAATTCCTCAATGTACGAAAGCGTGCGCGACAGTTTCACTGACGCGCCCGCACCTCAGGCCTGTGAGGGAGGTGTCAAACCCATCCTTGACAACCTCTTCCGAAAAACAAAAATACGGTGATTGCATGAAATTAAAGAAAAAAAAAATAGAAAGCCGGTGGGTTAAATAAAAACCCGAAGACTTATAAATGATTATAATCATTTATTTTTTAAAATTTACATTCGTATTTCACTTTTTTCGATTTCATGCTGCCGATTTCATCAAACCGATTTTAATAAATTTTTATCATGTTTGTAATCCCAGCCTGGTGTTGTGACCTTCCTTGTTCTGTCCCTTCTATGTATGCCCCTATAAGCAAATAAAAAAATACAGCGTTAAATTAAACTATATCGGTTTGACAAGGTGTCTGTTGCGGAGGAGGTGAAAACTAAACGAAATTCTGTGATGCAACAGCCCCATCAGCCTGTGCTGACCAAATTTCGCCTGCTGATATAGTCTGCTAATAATAGTGCTATTTAGCAGTAAAAGTCTAAGCGAAAAGATTTCTCAGGACCATTACAGCAGCTCACGGCATTTAAAATAACACATCCGAGTTAAGCTGGATGTGCAAATCAATATTCGTTAAAAAGACTGTCTCCATCGCTTATAGTTAATGTGTGTACACGTGTATACACACACAAACACATACATATATACGTATATACAGATACACATAAGCATATATATACAGATGTATAAACCAAAACATACAAATCCACACGCACAATGACATGCATGCATACACTCATATGTACATGACTAATAAATTGATGTTCTCTGGATTCTAAGTCCTGTTTCTGGGTTAGAAACCGGCTTTTAATCTATTATGAGAAATTAAAATAGTCAGAACATACATTCATACATGCATACATACATACTACATACATACATACATACATACATACATACATACATACATACATGCATACATGCTTGCATGCATACATAATACATACATAATGCATGCATGCATATATATATATATATGCATACATGCATACATACATGCTTGCATGCATACATACATACATATATGCATGCATGCATACATACACACATACATACATAATGCATGCATATATACATGCATACATACATGCATACATACATACATGCATGCAAATATACATACATACATACATACATACATACATACATACATACATACATACATACATACATATAAGTATAGACTCACACGAAAGTACTGCGAAGCAAGAATAATCAAAGAATAAATATTTAGATAGTTGGAGAGTTCTCCAAACAAGACAACCTGCCACTTGCATTTTCAGCACCAGTAATAATAGCAACAGTTGGAGATAATTTACTAGTCTATAGAGAAATTCCACTCCATGGTAACTAAATTCCGCAACATCTTGATTACAGCTGAAAGTTTCCACTGGGATAGTGGTTTCGACAACTGTTTTCGGATGAAATGAAGGAAGAAGAGGTTTAATAACAATGCAAAGAGTCTTTGACTGTCATATAATGCCATTCTAAGTATTACATGATACCACCCAGAAAGCATTTGCTTAACAACGGCAAAAATAAATACCGTAAATCCTCGAGTATAGTCCGCCCTTGAGTATAATACGCAGGGTATTTTTAGGGGGCTGTACCTCTGAAAAACCTAAACCTTGTGTATAATACGCACCTCTTCTCTAACTTGAGTCAAGGAGGTCTATATAACGCCCTTGGTTTGTAAAAATGTATACGGTAACGTCCTTTATTATTATTGTACATATTACATAATGCAAACGTGTAGCTTTTTCGTGCATTTTGTTTGCAGAAAATAAAGAAATAACAGTAATAACTTCTAATAAATGTTGCTTACTGCAAATTATGGATGATTCTTTTATGACTTCATTGCTTTCAGGCTTAGCTTACGGTATTTTCGCGCCCGACATCACAAAATGCGTCTGAATAAACATTGCCGGATAGCAAGTAGAGACTTGGACATTGCTTAGAAAATATTTTTCCTTTTTAACCTCATATATAGTACGCACTAGGGATTTTGACCTTTAAATTTTGGGGAAAATGCGGATTATACTCGAGGATTTACGGTACACCTAACATTTTGCTGCTACTGACTTACAGATACATATTCACTTTTGACACCTTTTTCTACCTCTGTTGCAACAACCTCTGGCTCATGTAAATTAATCATAGCTGCACACCACTTATATCCAGTCCTACTCACCCCCACCCACCCCCAAAAACCCCACAAAATTTATGAGAGAAAATAAATATTCTTCATTTTTATTCTGGCTGCAAAACAATCTGTTTTGATGTGTTTATTCGGACATTGCTTAGAAAATAATTTTCATTTTTAACTTCGTATATAGTACACACTAGGGATTTTGACCTTTAAATTTTGGGGAAAAAATGCGGATTATACTCGAGGATTTACGGTACATCATTTATATGTTTAAATAATGAAGAGGACAACATTTTTACGAGTTAGTAGTGAACCCATGAAGAAGTACTTCTCAGTGATGTCCCATGCCACCAGAAAATTGCTGGACTAGCTTACATCAAGAAAAACTTGAAAGAGAAAATCTGCGCAGGAGTGGCTGTGTGGTAAGTAGTTTGCTAACCAACCACATGGTTCTGGGTTCAGTCCCACTGCGTGGCATTTTGGACAAGTGTCTTCTGCTATAGCCCCGGGCCGGTCAAAGCCTTGTGAGTGGATCTGATAGACGGAAACTGAAAGATGCCTGTCGTATATATGTATGTATATATGTGTGTGTTTGTGTGTCTGTGTTTGTTCCCCTAGCATTGCTTGACAACCGATGCTGGTGTGTTTATGTCCTCGTTACTTAGCGGTTCGGCAAAAAGAGACCGATAGAATAAGTACTGGGCTTACAAAAAAAAAAAAAAAGAATAAGTCCCGGGGTCGAGTTGCTCGATTAAAGGCGGTGCTCCAGCATGGCCGCAGTCAAATGACTGAAACAAGTAAAAGAGAGAGAGTAAAGAGTATACCACGAAAAACTGATGCTTGTATATGTTTCCTGTAATGAAGTGTAAACCTTGTTGGTGCAGCGAGCGCTGCATTACGTCATATGCAGCAGGTTATGCTCCTGCAATCCTTGGATAGGAAATAACTACGAGATACTTAATGGATAAAATGGAAAGGTGAAGCCCTTAAATCCCCCAGATGCAACCGAAAATATCGATTATGTGACTCTTCTGCAGAGAATATAATGCATACAATTAGCAGCTGCACCAAAATGTCATTAGCATATGTCATTCCATTGTGGCACGATGTTAAAACAATATACAATGCTATCCGTAGGAAAGACTGCTCCAGGGTAATACAGGCATATTAAGAGCAGGAATCTCGGTGTAACATGTCCATCAAAACTTCTTACATCTACAATGAAATCGAAAAGAAAATTTATGCACATTCATTGGCCATTGTGGGATATTTGGTAGACATAGGCAAAACATCAAGTCTCCTAAATGGGTAAATGCTTATGCTTCCAAAAACAAGAATAAGTATGCAGCTCCGCAAAAAATATGCTTACATCTTTATCCAATATTTTTTTCAAATTTAATTAAAAGCAGGAAAATTTCATTTGCAAATAACGAATTAGAAATTTATTGAGAATTCAAGAAAAATATTTAGTTGTCACTCTTAATGACAGAAATTTGCTTTAAACCCCATAACAAATAATAAATTTATACAGCCTAAAGCGTAAATTTTGATATATTTGATTAGTTTTTTTAAGATTATGTGACTTTTTGCCAGAAAAACTAGGTTTTCGAGCAAAAGGACCTGTCACCACGAATTTTACATTGTAGTGATCCTATAACGGTGCGCGCGCGCGCACCGTCCATTTTCTATTTCGCGCGTGCGAGTGTTGGTGCCTTCACCAAGGCACAGAAAGGAAGGGCCCTCTCGCGCATGCGCGAACCACCGGAAGCACGACCCTATTGCCTACGTAGCAGTTAGCGAGGCAAGGGGGTCGTAGAACGTTTGACCACTAGCAGCAGTCAGCGGTGACTTGGGACGGCAGCGACGAAGGCGACGGACGTATATTTTCTAGCTGTCCAGCTGTGATAGCAGTCGGTCGAAGGTTTTCACCAAATTGTTGCCGACCACATTCATCTTCCCTGTTCCGGACGCCATCTTTAACCCGTTCTGTTTCTAGCTGCTAAACATTGTAAATATTACAATCGATTAACTTTCAGCCTTGCGCGCCCAGAACCAAGGACATCAGATGACCACTTATTGTTACTGTTACCAAGAAAGAGAATAAAGTAGTATATATATATTTTACGTCTGCGTCTTGTTGTTTCTGACTGGTAGAATTCTGGATTATCGAAGCAACGGCTAGTGATTGCCTCTTGTACCCCGAAAGTACAAGAGAAGATATTCACTCACGAAGTTCGTTACAACATATACAGTCTTTAATCGGAGAAGTAAAAATATGCAAGCCTTCTCTCAAGGTCAACATATAACATTTATCAATCTTAATATCCAATTTTCAGTGATCAGCTTTGTTGCTTTGTTAGAAGCCAAATTTCTTTTAGGAAGAATTCGGGTAAATAAAAAGAGAAAACTAACTCACAAAGCCTCGCTGTGGGTGAAACAAGAATGTAAACAGGTTCTATTTATGATATTGATGCATGTAAAATAAGGAGCGAGTCTCCTGATGAACTGTTTCACGGCTTGTTGGCCGATCTGTAGAGAAGACGTATCTTTCTTCTTCAATCAATAACGCATATCAGCTTTCATAGGAAGCCGTCATAAATGAAGCTAGTACCACAGTGGAAAACTTGATTTGCATATTTGTGTCTTTGACAGCTCGTCATTAATTAAACAATGTCTATTTTAAACATGAAGCAACGTAAATCAGAAGATATAAACAGATTTAAATATTACAGAGCCTTACTGTGTATGAAATGTAAACACATCCTTTCTACGTTACTGATGCGCATAAAAATATGGAAGCAGTCTCCTGACGGACCATTTCACGGTTTGTTGACCACTTCTCAGAGAAGACCTATCCTCCTTTCTTCCTCAACGAATAACAAAGATCAGATGCTAAAAAGAGGGAGAGAGTTTCTCCTCCTTCCCTCTTTTTTCTGCCGATCATTAGTATAGAAGGAATGTTTTCGTTCTTATTTCATCCATAGCAAGGCTTTGTAATATTTAAGTTCTTCTCATTGATACTGTGTAGCTATGCATACTTGATAGCTGAAGCTTGATTTCGAGTAAAGCCATCGCTTGATAGTTCTCTTAAACACGAGCAACACAGATATGTATTTTCAATCCTTCTGAAAAGCTACATCCGTGGGTTACACTCCTTTTATTTGATAAATATTATTTTGGCCAACTAAAGCGGCGAGCTGGCAGAATCGTTAGCATGCTGGGCGAAATTCTTAACGGTATTTCGTCTGTCCTTACGTTCTGAGTTCAAATTCCGCCGAGGTCGACATGCCTTTTATCTTTTCGGAGTCGATTAAATAAGTGCCATTTACGCACTGGGGTCGATATAATCGACTTAATCCGTTTGTCTGTTCTTGTTTGTCCCCTCTGTGTGTAGTCTCTTGTGGGCAGTAAAGAAATAAGAATCGTTAAGACTTCGGGCAAAATTCTTAGCGGCATTTCGTCCGTCTTAATATTCTGAGCTCAAATTTTCCGAAGTCGACTTTGCCTTTCAGAACTCTCCAGGTCGATAAAATAAATGCCAGTTGAACATTGGGGTCTATGTAATCGACTTAACCTTTCTCTCGAAGTTGCTGGCCTTGTGCCATGATTTAAAATCATCACTTTGGTCAATTTCCATATGACATTTCAGCCCACCTCCTGCCTAACGTTGTTTTCCATACTCTCAGCATGCCAAAATATCGTATGGTTAACAATTTGCTTGCATGTGTGCAGCTGCGCTAATGACTTCTAAGACCTGCCTTAGTTAGACAGACATGTTCATAATCAATACATTTTAAATTAGATTGTGCACCATTATATTCAAGCAACTTCAAATCAAGGCTCTTATAAACATCTCTCTTGAGTAGTTCATGCTCAATACGATTTTCTTCAAATTTCCCATCCATTCTTCAAGCATGCCATCTACGTGTATACGTCAGGTTACACACACATAAACACACACACACACACACACACACACACACACACACACACACACACACACACACACACACACACACGTACGTACATTCATACACATCCAGTCGATAAGTGACACAATGAAGATTTGTTAATGATGCACATAAACACGCAGTCACAAGTATGCGTACACGATATACAAAGACTTAAGGCGGCGAGATGGCAGAAACGTTAGCACGCCGGGCGAAATGCTTAGCAGTATTTCGTCTGCCGCTACGTTCTGAGTTCAAATTCCGCCGAGGTCGACTTTGCCTTTTATCCTTTCGGGGTCGATTAAATAAGTACCAGTTACGCACTGGGGTCGATATAATCGACTTAATCCGTTTGTCTGTCCTTGTTTGTCCTCTCTGTGTTTAGCCCCTTGTGGGTAGTAAAGAAATAGGTATTTCGTCTGACGCTACGTTCTGAGTTCAAATTCCGCCGAGGTCGACTTTGCCTTTTATCCTTTCGGGGTCGATTAAATAAGTACCAGTTACGCACTGGGGTCGATATAATCGACTTAATCCGTTTGTCTGTCCTTGTTTGTCCTCTCTGTGTTTAGCCCCTTGTGGGTAGTAAAGAAATAGGTATTTCGTCTGACGCTACGTTCTGAGTTCAAATTCCGCCGAGGTCGACTTTGCCTTTCATTCTTTCGGAGTCGATTAAATAAGTACCAGTTACGCACTGGGATCGATATAATCGACTTAATCCGTTTGTCTGTCCTTGTTTGTCCTCTCTGTGTTTAGCCCCTTGTGGGTAATAAAGAAATTGGTATACAAAGACTTACATACAAAATATAATCTCTCCCACACACACATCTTTGTCCAGAATAAACTTACGTAAATAGGTATAAGTATAACCACGCACATATCCACGTATGGGCACAAATTAACTTGCCTAGGCATATTTGCAAAATCCTTGGGATTATCTTGGTGCAAACAAAATATCATGTCACTTTGTTAATGAACAGCTTCAATTTTTCACCGAACAGGAAATAAAAAGTATACAAAAAATACATTACTTTCATATGTAGATCTGCTAACTAGAGGGACAAAGCCCTTACAAAATGCGTAAAGAAACATATGGTGAAATATACAAAAGACATCGGCACGAAATTACATCGATATGGCTGTAAGTAGAATGACGCAGTTAAAGAAACATTTTATTCTGTTAAAGTAATTGAATATCAATATGCATACATAGATATATATGTATACAGATAAGTATTATAAATATGCATATGCATGTATCTTTTCTCTCCCCGCCTCTCCTTCTCTCTCTTTCGCTATATATATATATATATATATATATATATATATATATTATATATATATATATAATATATATATATATATGTATGTATATGTGTGTATATATCTATCTATCTATCTATCTATCTATCTATCTATCTATCTATCTATCTATCTATATATACATACACACACACATATATATACTTATACACATTATATAAAAAAATAAGAATATGTATATACATATATATATATACATATAAATATACATACATACATATATATATACATATATATATATGTATGTATATATATACATATATACATACACACACATTCATATACATATATAATAAAAGAATAAGAAAAGAGATATCATTTACATTATGTTACAACTGATTCCATACAATGATTACTTATTTGTTCATATATCTATATGTATATGTATGTGCTTGTATGCATGTGTGCACTTCTGTATGTGAGTGTGTTTGTGTGTGTGTGTAACACAATTAAAACTTGCAAGCAGCCCTCAATAAAGAAAGCACGGGATAGAAGGAGAAAAAAAAATGGATGACTCATGAAATTCTATTAAAAATGGAAGGAAGAAAAAATACAAGTTATGTAGATGAAGATAGATATAACGCCCTGTTTCTGAAAGTAGAAAATCAAAAGTCAAATGGATGGATGATCAATGCCAAGTAGTTGAAAAATTTAATAACCAGCATATATCCAAAGAAATGTACGATAAAATAAATGAGATCAGAAATAGTAAATGCATGCGTAAACAAAATGGTAGCATTAAGGGCAAATATGGAAACGTATTCTTTGATAATGAGCAGATTACATCTAGATGGGTTCACTACATAAAAGAACTGTTCAATAATGAGATCAATTTCAAAGCTTTAGAAGCATTAGTTAACCACAATCTAAATCTAATAAAAAGACTTATGTAATGCTATGTTTGAGAGTGGACATATACCAACCCAGATGAAACAATGTTTGTTTTATTACTAACAGAACCAAAAGCTCTACTCTGTTTAGAGTTTAGAACCATAAGTCTAACGTTTCATATGACGTAACCACTATATATATATATATACTAGCATTAAAGACCCGTCGTTGCCGGGTCATAGTGCTAGTGCATGTATATATGTGTATATATATGTGTACATATTACATGTACATCTATATATATATACATATACACATAAAATGCAAAATACAAAGTTATATCTTGATATCGCTAGTGATATCAATACTCAAAATATATAACAGACTGGAATTGTTAGCTATTCTTTTTTCTCTACATTGTATACTTTATAGACAATAGTCTTTTCTTTAATTTAATTTTTTATTATCCATCTGGACTATTCCATTTCTGCACGCTAATTTTATTTTTAACTTATTCCCATTCATGTGAAACCACTTATTCAAGTTCAAATCATTGATGCAATTTTATACCAATTGCTATTTTTACTTTTGTATGTTACGATTATATTATACTTTAGTTTGATTTTAATTATTACTTACTACATATAATTCAATTGTTATTATTGTTTTTATTGTTAAAGTGAAAGCATCTGACATAAAATAGAGAAATGGTTTTGTTTCACTTTTAACACGTAATACTGAAATAGTGGAGAAGATATGATATTGCTATGGGCTCGCTCTAGGCAAGAAGTTGAACATCTTTTTTTGCCCATGAAACTACATGGACCCTAAGTAAGGCATGTGTAAAATTTGAATGAAATTGGTTGTGTAGTTCTCAAGTTTTAGGGAAACACACAGACAGACAGACACACATTCTCAGTTTTATATATATAAAGATAAATATATATATATATATATATATATATATATATATATATATATATATATATATATATATATATATATATATATATATACATATATATACACGTAACTTAGTGCTTCGGCAAAAGAGACGATCGAATAAGTACTAGGCTTACAAAGTATAAGTCCTGGGGACTAAAGACGGTGCTCCAGCATAGCCGCAGTCAAATGACTGAAACAAGTAGTTTGACAAAAGTATCCGACAGAACAAGTTCCAGGCTTTAAAGAAAAACAAAAAAGTACCACATGTTAGGCGAAGATGAAAAGTTTGTGAGTACGATTGTGTGGTTTGATAACGCATATACATTAAGCTAAATGGAGCAGTGAACCGACATAATTGTGTTTACTCGAAACTATAAAATCCTTGCTTGCATGTGAATAAAGCAGTCAATTTGCCTGTGATCAATGACTGGTGTGGAGTGTTATCAAGAGGTCTGATAGGACTATATTTCGTCGAAGGTACTGTAACTAGTCAAGCGTACCTAGACATGCTACGCACATCTATTGGGTTGTCCGAAAAGTTCGTGCTGATTTATAGTAGCTTACCTTTCGACTTATTTTAGAACATGGTTGAGTCCATAAAATAGGATTTGACTACACCTCCATTTAGAGCACAGTTTAAGCTATCTTTTCGTGGGAGAAGATTTATGTTCCTATAACCTGTGTTAATTCTGTAACCCTTTAAAATGGAAGATAAGAAAGTTCATTTTCGGCACTTGATGATTTGGGAACCAGACAAAAATTACTGCAGCTTGGCTGGGATGTGTTACCCCACCCTCCATATTTACCAGATATTGCTCTTTCGGATTTCCACTTATTCAGGTCTCTGCAGAATAATGGTAAAAATTTCAATTCCTTGGGTGACGTAAAAAGATACCTTGATGAATTCTTTGCTATGAAACCACCTCAATTCTGGGAAGAGGGTATTTTCAATTTAAAGGAAAGATGGAGACGCATTGTGCAACAAAATTATTCATATTTGGTTGATTAAAAATGTAATGGCAAGTATTTATTGACCTTTTTCTTTCTTTTAAAAATCGGCATGAACTTTCCGGACAACCCAATATTTGTACCTGCCATATATGCACACAACAAGACTGCTCACGGCTACACTCCTACTCGAGACGTGCAAGCTTACCTGGATGAGAATTTGCAAAGACACTGGATACGACAAAGAGTTGCAGTTGAGTTTTCCGCTCCTTCTCCTGAATTAACAGCAGCAGACATTTAATTATGGAGCACTTTTAACGATGCCACGTATCGCAGGAAACTGACTACATTGACTTTTCTTCTGGAATAAACTGAAACAGCATTTGCAGCAATCTCCCTGGATACTTTGGTCAACGTTGCCCAAACAGTAGTTTGCCGAACTAATAAATGTCTAGAAGGTAATGTCCACTTAGAGTAAGTCTTTTAATTGTAGAGGTTAAGGGTAACTTGTATTAATACCATGATGTCTGAATAAATTCAGTATTAAAATACTCCTACACATTTTTCTGTTTTTGATGTATATATTGTATACATTTTTGGCGGACACTGTATATATATATGTGTGTGTGTGAGTTTATGTGAGTGTGTGTGTGTATGTGTATAAATATATATACATATATATATATATATATATATATATATATATATAATATACATACGCGCGCACAAATACACACACGTATATATGTATATATATATATATCTATGTATGTACCTATGAATATAGGTAGGTAGACAGGTAAATAGATAGGTAGGTAGGCAGATAGACAGGCAGACAGGCATGTAGGTAGGTAGGTAGGTAGGTTGGTTAGGTAGGTATATGTATATAATGAAAAATTACAGCGAGAGAATATGTAGAGTTAAGTCAGAAGCAAAGTAGTTTTAGACAAGGTATGTGAGCTGCAAAACAGAATAACTAACATAAGAAAGAAAGTTAGACATAATTCAATATGTTTACATAAATTTTATACATAATACCTAGGCATTTGATAGATAGACATGAGATAACGGACAGCCTATCAGAATATATGCATTAAAAATCTCCACATAACACCTAAAATATACTGGGAAGAAACAACGGTGATAAGAACTGAAAGAAGAAAAAAATTACAAATCAAAATTAACGAAAGCGTCCGACAAGGTTGTGCACTATCCTCTAGGTTATTTAATCTTTACAATGAAACACTTTCCAGATAAATAGAGGACGCTCTAGAAATGTCACTAGGAGACATGAACGTCATAAGTTTTAAATATGCAGACGATACTGGGTCATTAACTTTAAACAAAGATGACGTGGAGAAACTTTTAACCACAGTAAATGAAAAGTAAGGCTTCATGGTGTGAAAATGAATGTAAGTTAAATATAATCAATGTTGCTTCAGTAGAGAACGAGTCACCCAAAATTTATATATATTACAGTAGAGGGAAACCTTATTCTTTTCTACTCTAGGCATGAGGCCCGAAATTTTTGGGAAGGGCGCCAGTCGATTAGATCAACCCAGTACACAACTGGTACTTAATTTATCGACCTCGAAAGGATGAAAGGCAAAGTCGACCTCGGTGGAATTTGAACTCATGAGGGAAACCTTATTGAAAACACAAAGATAATATACCGAGGACATATGCAACCAGAAAACGGAAAGTGAGAAGTAGAAATTAAAAGAACGATTGAGAAAGTTAGAAAGACATCTGAAAAATGGTAAAATGTGAAATATTAATATCGATTTAAAATTTTGGCACAAGGCCAGAAATTTCGGGGGAGGGGGCAGATCGATTACATCACCCTCAGTGTTTAAGTGTTTAACTTATTTTATCGATCCCGAAAGGATGAAAGGGAAAGTCAACTCCGGTGGAATTTGAACTCGGAATAAATGACGAAATGCTGCTAAGCATTTTCACCCGACATGCTAACTATTCAATCAGTTCCCTGCCTTAATGTGAAACATTAATATGAATATCAGGAAACAATTATAAAAACGTTAGTTATGTTCCACTGTCAAATAGATTACAAATCTTTGAGATGTGGGTATAATACAAGACATGATAATATCACCAGGAAAAGATAAAAATCAATGCAGAACTAAAAATGGCAAAAACCTAAGAAAATTTTATACAGCACACTTAATGAGAGAAAAGCAAACTATTAGGACGCTTAATTAGGTGAAATGGCCACGTTCTGAGTAGATAAAGTAATCAGTTAGTGACAATTGGGACTAACTCCAAATAAGAAAAAAAGATGATTTCTAGAATCAAGAATACTCTAAAGTCGACTTGCCGTTAAGGAAAAGTCTGGGAATAAGACAATAGCTGTGGACACGCGTTTCTACTTCAAAATATATCATCAGTACATCAGTTTTCCTACATTATCTACAGCAGAGTCACTTAGACATACATATAAAACGAGTCACTAAAACAACTTTGCCGTTGACTTATCTATACATATTCTCTCTCATTATATACATATAGCTACCTATAATAAATACAAAATGTATATATGTTTACATACAAAAAGGTACGACTTACACGGAATAGAAATGATATCAAGAATTAAAAAGGGTTGAAGAAACATATATACATTTTTGCATATTGAGCTGCCTAATTTGCTTATCCTTACATTTACTCCTCTATCCACTCAAGTTTAAACCTCTTGAGCTCTACTTAATCAATTCTATAAAGTGGAATATCTGATTCTCAGCTATGAACTACATACATCCATATATACATACACATGTGTATGTGTGTGCGCGCGTATATATTGAGAGTTGTCAGTTTTGATTAAAGATTAGACTTCTTTCCTGCTGCACACACCCATTTGGCTTTTGATTAATCTGAATTTCAAAATTGTCTCCCTTGCCTTTGAGAAAAATTATCGTTAACGCTAAAGCTTTTTCTTTTCATTACGCATGTAATTTTAATTCATTACATATTTATTTGAACTCATTGCATTGTGTATTGGCCTCCACACACCACTTAACTATATGCTCTCCACAAGGATGGCATCCATGGGAAAGTTTCTATGTATGTGTTATCTATCTATCTACGAGGTAGGAACTATCAGTTCTATGTAAATATATATATATATATATATATAATATATATATATATAATATATATATATATATATGTGTGTGTGGTGTGTGTGTGGTGTGTGTGTGTGTGTGTATGTATATATATATAGAGAGAGAGCGATAGGTAGATAAATGTATTACATTACATTTATACGCATGCATATATCAATATATATATACACACATGTATATGCATATATATATTAATATCTACTTATAATGTAGATTGCATAAATGTGGGTGTATATGTAAGTTTGTGTGTGTATATATATATATATATATGTGTGTGTGTGTGTGTGTGTGTGTGTGTGTATGTGTGTGTGTGTGTGTGTGTGTGTGTGTGTGTGTGTGTGTGTGTTTGTGTGTTCAAACAAACGTATATAATCTACAACATAAAGCTGGAATGAGAACATATAAAAGTACAAAGAATAAATAAACAGAAAGAGAATAACATCAAAAATTCGATCAACACCGACTGACAGCGTAACTTCCGTTCAACACGATTTACACCCAGGTTTTTTTTTATCTCCTCATACTTTATAGATTATTGTCTGTGAAGCACAAGGTGAGATTTCAGCGTTTACTGTTCACACGCTCGCAGTACTCAAATTGTACTCCTGTATTGAATATAGATCACTAAATTTTGTCAAAGCCACAAAGTTGTAGGAGAATGCTATATCGATTGAATCTACATATGTTTTTCAAATCAAGCGAGAGACAAAAGGCAAAATGAAATCCGGAGTTGGTATTTGATTTCTGATCGCGAAGGGACATAACTGCATACATATCTGTATTTGTTCGTCGCAACAAGGACCACCTACTGATCCTTAAGGATGACTGATGAGTTGCCCAGGACCTCTATTTTAAGTGAAGAAAAGTTGCGTACCGTTAACCTGACTGTCTCGTCTGTGACCATCTTCAGTTTAGTGCAAGATGAGGTCAAGACGAATAGAAACAGAGATGGAGATGAATGCAGTCGATAACCGGAATGTCTTATCTAATCTTACTCTCTGTATTCTAATACATTGCTGCAGTCGACCTCGCTCCGTTCAACTACATACGTTTAATGTATTGAAGGTCGTTCAAACAAAACCAGTAACGTTTACATCGTTTATGTGATTTTGTTTTCGTTTGTTGAGTCAGGAGGAAGCGGTAGTACTCAGGGCTGCTTTAACAGAATTATAGGTCTCCGAACAAAGCAATACATGGGAGTCCCCGACATACGCAGCAACATAAATAGATTATCATTGGACCCTATTTTGGTTGCAATCTAGGAGTAGTAGCAGTAGTAGCAATTGCATCAGCAGCATAATCCTAGGTGTAACTTCAATACTCCTTTTGTGGGTCTTACCTGAGCCACGAATCAATGAGAGAAATTAACAGCGTAGCTCAACCTGCGACTAAACTCTCTCTATATAAAGCTGAAGTTGTCTCTGTATGGCAGATTTGGTAGCCTTCAACTAATACTATCTCCTCCGAGACCCTGCGGCACAAGTTGACCAAAATTGAGAGTATGATAGAAGGCTTGCTCCTCCTTCCATAGAAAGAAAATTCAAATCGGACCATGTTAACACCAAAGATTATTTACATTAAAAAGGTGCTTCTTTTCTATGAAAATCCCTATATTTTTACGATTTTTTGACGGCTGTGTCGCCATTTTTCGCTGTAAATGTTCACTTAAAAAGAATAACAAGCTACATAATGCAAAATTTTTACTTTTCAAAAATTCCAATTCTAAAGGGTCAAACCAAACCCGAGCAACGCCGGGCGATACTGCTAGTAGCAGCTAAATCTATTTCCTTGAAATCATACCCTATCGTCTTAAAAAAAAAACCTGCAATGACTTTGATTATAGGCTTGCTCAAAGTTTATGTATAATAAACAACAACAACAGCAACAGCAGCAGCAGCAGTAACATAAGGACGAAATCACCGAAAGAAATCAAACTGGCTGTATTTAAATTATTTAATTGTTAGTCTAGAGGAAGTGTTTGTACCCATGGACTTCATAAAACGCAGTTAATGTTCTCAGTCAGCTTGCAAGATCATGGCTACAGGAAAAACACGTTAAGGTCACTGTGAAACAGCACGGGTTTACTCCACGGACGGTCTAACTTTTATTTATAAAATATATTTCTTGCGTACGTACAAGAATGGATAGGTCAATATTTATAAGGACATATTTTATCTTGACATATTTTATCAACTACGAAAAGATGAAAGTTGACTACGGCAATATTTGAACTAAAAGGTCGTAATTATATTTCACAAGGTATTTCTTTGACGTTCATATATGTCTGTCAGTCCATCCTCCGAACACTTATGCACATTTGACCTTGTTTTGAGTAATACTGAAGATTGTAAAGGCTTATTTTTTGTCAGAGCTGTACACTCAATCAAATCTCAAAATACATACATGTATTTTTTTTTTATATGGAAACAAAACTGATCTAGAACTAATAATTTTGAAGGGCAAAAATGTTTTAAACACGATTTCAAAACACAACATAGTCGACTTTGCTTTCATCCTGTCTTCATCAGTAACTTCTTCAGAGATTATATGTTGAAGATATAATAGAATACAAAAATTACGATCGTCACTCTCAGTCGAGCATGACTTGATGTCAGAATACTAATTCGCTAATGACCTCAGGCGCCAATGTTATCGTGAATTGATACAAACGCTTTCTGGATCCTCCCACTCTCGACCCCTCGGAAAATCT
The DNA here is from genome assembly GCF_006345805.1 of Octopus sinensis. Taxonomy (NCBI): domain Eukaryota; kingdom Metazoa; phylum Mollusca; class Cephalopoda; order Octopoda; family Octopodidae; genus Octopus; species Octopus sinensis. The sequence goes on from NC_042997.1 coordinate 177,330,870, forward strand.
TGGACTAGATACTGGATAGAAATAGGGCTACATGAGCATTAGACTAGTACTTTATTTCTCGACCTTGAAAGAACGAAAGGCAAAGCTGACCTGAGCGGGATATGAACTCAGATCGCAAAGAGCAATAACTAAATAGCAAAGATGCTACCCGATGCTCTGACAACTCTGTCAATTCGTTGCTTTATAATAATCGACCTCACAAATTACCCAAATATATTGTCTTATGGTTATGCTATTGATTTTTAACCTTGTCCACAGATCATACATATTCGGCCTTAGTACTTATTTCCTGTACGTATTTTGCTACTCAGAACGATGAGATGAAATGTCAATTTCAGTGGCATAACAATTCAATACATTCTATCTATCCCTTTGGGTTGATCTCTTTTCTATAGACAAAAAATTTTCAGGTTGAAAGGATGAAAGGCAAAGTCGACCTCGGCGGAATTTGAACTCAGAACGTAGCGGCAGACGAAATACCTATTTCTTTACTATCCACAAGGGGTTAAACACAGAGAGGACAAACAAGGACAGACAAACGGATTAAGTCAATTATATCGACCCCAGTGCATAACTGGTACTTATTTAATTGACCCCAAAAGGATGAAAGGCAAAGTTGAACTTGGCGGAATTTGAACTCAGAGCGTAGCGGCAGACGAAATACCGCTAAGCATTTCGCCCGGCGCGCTAACGTTTCTGCCAGTTCGCCGCCTTTCATTCCACTCATATTGTTAAGAGACTGAGAAAAAGAAGATTCGCTATAAATACTTTTTCTATCTCCCTCATAGATGTACAGTATTTATGACTAGACAAAAGAAACAAATATTTCATGTACTTGATGATGAATGAAGTGAAATCGAGACAAGTTCATGGCTCGATATCAATTCCTGCTTGTCATTTCAATTTGAGTACACTTCAGTCATTATTAAGAACTGCATGAATATCATATTATGTCACTTCCCTTTCTCATAAACATATCGGAGCTCCAAATCACATTGATCCTTAAAGCTGAGGTCCAATTTTTGTTTTTGAATCTTTAGACAAAGATAGAAGTTATATGTATGTTTCTGGTCAGTACACTTACCTGTTGCATACATTTTTATAGTAGTCCAAATACTTAAAATTAAGAGCTATGACCGTTAAGAAGCGAAATCACTTTAATGGATTTAAACTCAGAGTCCAAGAACGGCAGCCCGATATTCTGTTTATTCGGTCATTTCGCCTTGGCGAGCAGGCAGAAACGTTAGTACGCCGGGCGAAATACATAGCCGTATTTCGTTCTGAGTTCAAATTCCGCCGAGGTCGACTTTGCCTTTCCTCCTTTCGGGGTCGATAAATTAAGTACCAATTTCGAACTGGGGTCGATGTAATCGACTTAATCCGTTTGTCTGTCTTTGTTTGTCCCCTCTGTGTTTAGCCCCTTGTGGGCAGTAAAGAAATAGTTATGAGATACTAGGTTTATAATTGAAAATCAATTAAAAAACAAAGCAAAAAAGAACAAAGAAAACAACTAGGTGTGAAGTTTATTGCATCTTAACAGGGAAGTTATCGAAAGAAACGATACTGTAAACATTGTTGAAGGCAATCATTCAGAAATTCATTTACGCCACCCCATAAAACTTCGAAATTCGCTGTGATATTACTAAACCAAAATATATTGAACATTATCTATTTTATACTGTAACAACATCGACAGTGCTTTGCTTTTGGTTGAACTTGTTTTTGGTTGAAGTCCAGATCAGTCTTGATCAAACAAATCTATCATCAATGACATTCCTTAAGTGTTTATCCGTCTTTCTTTTTCTTGCCGTATGTCTCTTATGGTGTGAAAACGCGAGGGATAGTGGTAAAGCTATTGCATCCATGATCACTAGATCGAGGGTTCTAATCCAGGACCGAGCGGCGCGTTGTGTTCTTGAGCAAAACACTTCATTTCATGTTGCTCCAACCCACTCATCTCTACATGGTTAACCCTACGACAGAATAACCCTCCAATCTGGGGGAATGTAGGCCTTCTCGCCTAGCCAGTGGGGTGGTATCATTCTAAGGCTAAAACAATGCAAAGTGCATAGTGACCAGCGATGTATAGCAATATCCGATAGTTTGGTCGATCCGTGATATAATATTATGATTACATTAAATAATGTGTCCTTTCCCCTCTTTAAAACAGTATATAAAGCATTTTCAACCACTGTATCGCCGTACACGTGTAAACCAAGAATTTTTTTTTGGGTGGGGGGTGTCAGAATATGCCAGGATATTTAGAAAACTTAAGACATTTTATTCACCACACCAGCGCATGTGTACTCGCAACAAGACGCTATGTGTCGGCTCAATCCTGTTTTAAAGCAAAATTTAATTTTTTCTTTATACTGTCGTTTCTTTTTTAGGAAAAAGCCAGCAATTTTGAGGGGAAGGTTTTCTTCGATAACAATCGACTCCAATTTTTGACAGGTATTTTCCTTTATCGACACCGAAATGATGAAAGGGAAAGTTGACCTCAATTCAGGTTAGAGGTCAGAATGTAAAGAATCGGGAAAAATGCAGGAAAGCATCTTCTCCCCGACGATCTAACATTTTGCCGATTCTTCTTTCTTTTAAAAAAATCTAATAAAACTTTTATATCTTTACAAGCAGTATAACTCGGCTTTGTCCGGAATTAAGTTAGGATTATTAAGCTAACCAAGTTCTTTATTTCAAACCAAACTAAGTAACATCGACGTCAAATTTGGGCGAAATCCGTTGAAATTGGTTTACACACACACACACACACACACACACACACATATATATATGATAGATCGGTAGCCATTACACACATTTGTTTCTCTACTTGTTTCTCTCAGTTTCTTTCTGTGTTCCTTTCTGTGGAAGAGCGTAGGGTAGAAACGTTAAAGACTTTTTCAATTCCCGAGCGTTTAACTAATACATCTGTTTGTTTTCTACACCACCTGTCTTCGTCTTTTGTTTTTTGGTGAATTCTCCCTAATATATATATAATATATATATATATATATATATATAATATATATATATATATATATAATATATATATATATATTATATGGGTATCACACACACATGCACACACGTACGTACGTACACCTATTGCATACATGTTTTTTGTACGCATACATGTTCGTGTGTGTGGGTGTATGCATATATATATGCACACACACACACAACGGGATTCTTTCAGTTTACGTCTACCAAATCCACTCACAATGCTTTGGTCGGCCCAAGGTTATAGTAGAAGATAGCTACCCAAGGTGCCACGCAATGGGTCTGAACCCTGGAACAATATGGGTGTGAGTTACAAGCAATCTTCTAACTCACCTGCCCTACATACACATGTCTACATAAATATAAACATACAGACATATGTTTGTATAACACACACACGCACACATGTACGCACGCACATTTGCACATATATATGCACAAACAAATATGTAGGCGCAGGAGTGGCTGTGTGATAAGTAGCTAACTTACCAACCACATGGTTCCGGGTTCAGTCCCACTGCGTAGTATCTTGGGCAAGTGTCTTGTACGATAGCCTCGGGCCGACCAATGCCTTGTGAGTGGATTTGGTAGACGGAAACTGAAAGAAGCCCGTCGTATATATGTATATATATGTGTGTGTGTGTATGTTGTGTGTGTGTGTGTGTGTGTGTATGTTTGTGTGTGTGTGTTTGTCCCTCTAGCATTGCTTGACAACCGATGCTGGTGTGTTTATGTCTCAGTCATCTAGCGGGTCGGCAAAAAAGACCGATAGAATAAGTACTAGGCTTACAAAGAATAAGTCCCGGGGTCGATTTTCTCGACTAAAGGCGGTGCTCCAGCATGACCGCAGTCAAATGACTGAAACAAGTAAAAGAGTAAAGAGTATATACATTCAAAATATGTTTTTTCCCTACAAGTATATAGGTGCAGGAGTTGCTGTGTGGTAAGTAGCTTGCTTACCAACCACATGGTTCCGGGTTCAGTCCCACTGCGTAACAACATCTTGGGCAAATGTCTTCTACTATAGCCTCGGGCCGACCAAAGCCTTGTGAGTGGATTTGGTAGACGGAAACTGAAAGAATACAGTAGAATGTGAGATTGCTTAGGTTCCTGTGTGTTTCATTTGGTATTTAATTTTTTTTTATTTAAACCAGGCAATGAAGTCTCAGTTCCATATCTCATTGCATTGTCTGTGAAACGGTATGGTGAAACAAACTTCGTTGCAAAATGTTTCGACGATTTTTCTGTTGATTACTCACTGCTGATGTAAACCACATCGATTTACAAGACAGTGTAATGAC
>NC_042997.1:177347673-177365173 GCF_006345805.1 Octopus sinensis
TATTTTATTGACCTCGGAGCGATGAAATGCGACCTCGGCGAGATTTGAACTCAGAACGTAATGTGCCATTACTAATTATTGTAAAGTATTTTACCCGCCACTTTTATGATCCCATACTCCAAGGTCCTCAAAATAATATCGTAATAATTATTTGCCACAGTTTGAAACAAATAACATGGGAAGTTGAGACCGCTCTATAGTTCCATCTGAAAACTGACACTTAATTTCGAAATTTGAATCTACTCCCAGCATTAAATTGTTCGTCTCAACATCCATAACTAAAAGTATATATCGCGTTTTGTTTTTGAGAATTTAAAATAACCTCAATTATGCAAATTTTGTATTTGCTGAGTATTGGGTAGGATGGAACAAAATTAACTTGGTGGGTGTAGATCCCTGTTGATCGATGATGAGAATGCAGTGGTTCAGTCAAGTGAATTATCTGTTCCTGATTTACCGTGCAAGTCAATGAGTATTCTACAGAAGCGTGTACTCTTAGTGTAATTTTCAGTCAAACTCAGCATGGAACAGTGTGTGGCTCGGTGGTACCTTCTGAATAACTGGTACAATCCACCCAATGGGATTCTAATCAGTTTCCGTCAGCCCCAATTTCATTCACAAGTTTATGGGTTGATCCGAGATTACAGAAAACGATATTTGCTCAGGTTGTGAAAGGAACTTCTTAAACATTCGGCTGTATTACTCATACCGCATATAACTAAACCCTACATAAAAACGCCTTCATTTCAATATCAGTAACATAAATAGTGATTTCTAGAGAAGAAGCGTTGAGGATTAAATCCAACGCAGTACATTAATGGTATTTATTTATTTATTTAAATGAGACGTATAAGGAATTAAATGTACAGTCGATCCGTTGTATTTGAACTCAGCATCTAGAAGTACGTAAAGGGAATGATTTTAGTCAAGCAATCAACTAGCAATTTTGAAAGCTTCATCAGCCTTCTGAATACCGATTACCAATATCGGCACAAGGTTTCATATTTCACTGGAGTGCAGACGATGGATTTGACTCTAGCATTTAATTTATCGCATATCAGGAAAAATAAACAATAAAATCGAATAAGCGGGACGCAAAAGAACATAACGAAATACTGCAATACTTTTTAACAGACTGTATTGATTCTATCAGTTATTACCATGAAGGAAACAAACAAAAACAACAACAGAAAAATAATTTAGTTAAAAATTTGGACAATAAATATTTGAAGACGCCATTTCTTTTTTTGTAATGCAGTAAAGTAGTGCGTTAGTACGATCAGGTCACAGTTATTCGACGAAAGAGAGTGGTTCTTAACTAGATAGAATTATTATTATTATTATTATTATTATTATTATTATTATTATTATTATTATTATTATTAATATTATTATTATTATTATTATTATTATTATTATTATTATAATTATTATTATTATTATTATTATTATTATTATTATTTAGTTTTATGCAAGGTTCTACAGCGTCATCAGGTACATTTCTGTTCCTGAGGAGTGTGCAACATCGCAACATTTTTCTGGAGATTGGAGGAGTGTAGACTCCTCGTGTTGTTGTACTGCATCAGTTTGTTTTGTTATGGGGTTTATTTTCAATTTCTTGTTATATTGGGGTATTTTCTGTTGTGCGCCGTGTCTGTCATGTGTTATTTTTTGGGTGTTAATCTTGTATAGTAGATATTGTGCGAATTGTGTTGTTTTAGATCATTAGTGGCTTATTCTATAGGATGTGTGCTGTGTGGGAAGATTGTTCTATTTGAGCTGTTCTTTTGAATTGCTGTGTACTTCTACTGGATACAACGAATCTACAACAAAATTTGATGTTTGTTAATATTGACTACTTTTATGCACTAAAAAATCTAAAAAAACAAAATAAAACAAAAAATTCTATAATTTTTATTTTGGATCGAAGGAAGTTAAACGCTTATATGTTTCTGAGTTTGATCCTATTTGATGGTAACTCGAAGACGTATCGTCTGCTAAGGCTTCGAGTTGACTCAAGCTTTGTATGTGAAATAGAGTAGACGGAAACAAAGTAAATCCCGCTTATTAAACAGCATTTGAGGTGATTAAATAATTAATCATTCGGTTTAACACCTTTGGGGACCTTAAGCGGAGTCCAATATTTTGAAAGCATTCAGAAGAGGACTCTGCAGCGAAGACAAACCATAAATGATGATTTGAGCAAAATAAATAAATGAATAAATAAATAATTAAATAATTAAATAAATAAAAACAAATAAAACACCCGCCCTCTGATTATTTCATTATTTTTTTTTTAGTCCCATCGCAAAAATTAAGATCTATCGTCAAGATAATCGTATAATTCTGAGAGACAGAAATTTAGATTTTTTTTTTATCTTATCATTTTTTAAAATTATTTTTTTAATGAATTTCTTGATGAAAACTAAACAAAATAGTCCACATGTATCTATTTGTCTTTTTAGCTATCAAAAAAAAAAAAAAAAATATAGATAACAAGCCTAACATGCATACACACACGAATACAGGTGTGCATGCAAGTTTTTGTTTGTATGTATTCGGAAATAACTGTAGAAACAGGTGTGTGCAATGCGCGCGCGCACACACACACACACACTCATGTATGTATGTTTGTATATGTATATGCATATTTACACACACATATACATCTGTAGCTTATATATTATGTCCATACATTACAGAAATACATATGTATAAGCATATATTTACACACACACACACACACACACACACACACACACACACACACACACACACACACAACACACATATATATATATATATATATATATATACATTCATTTCATCCATTCATATATAAATGTACACACATATAAATGCATATATGTACACATGTATATATGTATATATGTGTTTTTATATGTTTATTCATATATATACATATATACACTCACTCATAAACACGTGTACACACATATATGAATGCATGTAAATAATGCGCATAGTCATATATATGCATATCTATGCGCATATGTATGACAGAGATAGTGAGATAGAGAGAGGGACAGAGAGAGGCAGAGAGTGTATGTGCGTACATTTATTTACTTTTGGATTTACGTACATTGGCGTGTCATATTTTGTGCTAATGTACATATATATCTAATAAATATGTATATACATATACATACGCCCGTATATATATATATATATAGGTATGTATATATATATGTATATATCTAAATATATATATGTACATATATATATGTATGTATATATATATATATATGTACATATTTGTATGTACTCTTGCACACATGTTTATGCTTACTGGGTACAGGTTTTCTTTCAAGCATGTTATATTAAAGACACGACTGTGTTCGAATTCAAACTTTTTTATTAATTTTTTTTTCATTTTATCCTTTTTTTTTCTTGAGTTTAGTTTCAGACAATAATATATGTAAGACATTAACGTTTCAAGGCGTTCTTAATCAGTTTTATCTTCTGAATGACATATTGGTAGTGATATGCTTTTTGCCACGTCTTGTATATTAAGCAGCAAAGGATCACGGGAACACGCACACACACATCTATATACTTATATCAAACTTATTCACATATATGTATATGTTATATTCTTTACTTACATATAATTTGCTGGACAGTCAATCGCAAATTTTTACTAGGGATGGTGGCCACGATACTGAAATAATTGCCAAATGTAAGTTACAGACATACAGGGCGATATAGGTGAAGTGAACCATTGTTTGTGCTGGATATTGTCACCGCATATTTTAGCAACCTCAGAGATTCTTATTCCAATGTTTAGCGGTGATCAAGCCAAGTACACAATGTTCCGGAGTGAATCATTAAAAATGATAAAGCCAAAATGCCCTCGTTGCTCTCTGTTGAAATTCTGGAAAGAAAATCGTTTGCTGTGTTTTTGCTTCTCGCTCTCATCAAATACTCATATATTTATTGTGTTGCAGGCGACCGATTCGCACTGATTATCTCACTAATATTCTACAACCTTTATCTTAAAAGCGTGCTGTCTTCTCTTTTTACTTATTTCATTAATCCTACAAAGCTCTTTGCATTTTTGAATTAAGCTATCGCATATTAGTCCCGCTCAAGCTAATTCGTCACACATTCTTTCGCTACGCCTATAGTGTTCAACCCACTCCTTATACACCATATCAATCATATTTTAACAAAGCGTCAACTCCTTGAACTTCCCACATTCCCCACGTATTTTCATCTTGATGTCGAGTTGCAAATGTTCAAAACGGAAACCAGCCATGTTATTAGACTTGTCTGGGCGGGCTTGCAAAGGTTGTAGGCTGTCTTTGTCCTATCAAACGACAAAAGAAACTCTGCTAGCTGAATGGTCAAGGCTTTACCCAATAGGCATCAAGCTGTAACTGTGCACATAACTTTCAATGGTTTTGTGTATTTAGCAGCAAATTGACAGCATCTAAAGTTACATCATAACGTTTTATGAAATATATTCACGTAACAAACACATAGACCATATGAACAAAGTTTCTTTGTAAACTAATGTACTTTAAGCAATCCTTCAAAACGCTTTTTGTTCTTCAGAGGACTTATGGGTATGATAACCAATTGAATTGTGATCTCAACTTTGTGTGGGCTTATCAGCTTCGGCGAAGTAAAAACCACACAAAGTCATAGTAAGATCTCTCTCTCTCTCTCTCTCTCTCTCTCTCTCTCTCTCTCTCTTTCTCCTCCACTTCTCTTTGTGTACACGCACACAGACATATGTATATGCATGTATGTATGCATGTATATATGTATGTATGTTTGTATTTATTTATGTATGTATGTATTTACAGATGTATGTACGTATATTCAAAGCACCTGTCTTTAGTGCTCTGCTGATTACCTCAGCCTCACCAGTCTATCAAATATGGCCTTTCTCTTTCGATAAAAGAGCAGAACAGCTATGCTTGTCCCATCAATACGCCAATATATACGTGCTCAGATAGTACACAAGCCTTTGGTCATTGCACATGGCTATACATTGGATTAAATATCGAGACATAGCATCAAATTATGAACGGCACACTATTTTGAATGAGTGATGGAGGATGGGAATTGTATAGTTGACATCACGCTCGCGCGCACACACTACACACACACAAACACACACACAAACACACACACTCAGAGACAAACACACACACACACACAGACACATACACAGACACACACACTGGCATAAAAGCATGCTGGGGAAAACGCACGTAAACTGACACTTGCACACATGTACATGCACGCAACCGTCACGCAGGCCCAAACAGATATCACCAACACCACCAAAACCGCCACCACCACTACCACCACCATCATCGTCGTCGTCATCATCATCATCATCATCATCATCATCATCATCATCATCATCACCATCATCATCATCACCACCTTCATCACCATTGTCATTACTAGCACCAGTTATCTGCTCTTTATTATCTATCTACAATGTGCTATCGCTAAATAATCGTTTGATTTTGATATTTTTAAAATTCGTTTTATTTAAGTATTTATTCATTACATTAATTCAGGTTCTTCTTTTCTCTTTTGTTTTTCCTTTTATTCTTTCTTAAAATTCTTGGAAATTCTTATTATATAATTACAAAACATTATTTCGTGTCTCTTATATATATATAATATATATATACATATATATATATATATATATATATATATATATATATATATATATATATATATATATATATATATATATATACATATATATATGTATATGTATAAGTATATGTATGTGTCTGTGCTTATGTGGTCTCTGTTTGTGCATATATGCATATGTTTGTAGATATACAAATATATGTGGGTACATACATACATACACACATACACACACACATATGTGTATGCAATATTTACTTATTTGTCTACAATTTACCTTTTTTTTTTTAAAAATCTGAATGTTAATTTCTTAACCAATTCGAAAATTCAGTTTCGAATTTAAGAAGAAAAAAATACCGAAGAAAGTATACAAAAAAAAAAAAATACAAACACCAGGTACAATAGAAAGAACCACATTGATAACAATAGCAACAACAACAGCAGCAGCAGCAGCAGCAGCAGCAGCAGCAGCAGCAGCAGCAGCAGCAGCAGCTGCAGCAACAGCAGTAGCAGCAGATACATAAGAAATCTGAATAAAAGCGAATGTAAAACTACAAAACAACTCAAAACCGAATTATCAAGCGTAGAATCAAAGCTGTATATATAATCTCTTATAGAATAAGTATTTCAGAGTCTTAAAATACACAATAATGATAAGAAGAATGATAATAATGCTAGTAATAATAATAATAATAATAATAATAATAATAATAACAATAATAATAATAATAATAATAATAATAATAATAATAATAATAATAATAATAATAAAAACAGAATCTAAAAACAGAAACAATTCCTATCATAGTAGGTGCATTAGGCATGATAAAAAATATTCAGACAAATACATAACAAAAACACCAGGACTTACAAACACATATAACATACAGAAAATTGCACTACTAGGCACTGCACACATCCTACGCAGAACACTTTCCATACAATAACCATCAGAGCATCACAACAAATCACAGCACATACCCAAGGCATACAGAGCTGCGCTCGGTAGTGAAGTGAAAGCACGATATAAAAATAAAACTACTGAATGATAATAATAATAATAATAATATTAATAATAATACCAATGATAAGGATAATAATTATAATAATGATTATGATAATAATAATAATAATAATAATAATAATAATGATGATAATAATAAGAGTAGTAGTAGTAGTAAGAATAATAATAATAATAATAATAATAATAATAATAATAATAGTAATAATAATAATAGCAACAATAATAATAATGATAATAATAATAATAATAATAATAATAATAATAATAATAACAACAATAATACAAATAACAACAACAACAATCACAACACAGCAATAATAACAATAACAATAATAACAATAATAGCTATAATAACAACAATAGCTATAATAATTATTATTGTTATTATTATTACTACTATCTTTTGTAGTATTACTGTTATTATTTATGTTATGTTATTATTATTATTATTAGTATTATTGTCATTAATATTATTGTTTATGTTATTACTATATTAATAATAGGAGCAATAATAGTAGTAATGCTTGTATTAACAATAAATAAAGAAATGAATGAATGGAAAGAAAATATACAAAATAGCATAAATAAAAAAAAAACATACAAAATAGAATATATTAACCAAATATTGGAATTTACGTTAAATTCCTATACTGCTTTAATAGTATCAAGTTAACTGGAAATTAAAACAAGACCAGATCCGGTTTTCTTACTTGTATAGACAATAATAACAACGACAAAACACGCCATAAAGAAAACGGTGTACTGAATTTAAGGTATGTGCTAACAAACGCAAACACATACATATATATTATTATATACATCTAATCGCAACTGTAAATATATGGTATATATTTGTACACATACATACGTACACACAAACATACGCACGCACACACACACACACATACAGACACACACACACACACACACACACACACACACACATATATATATATATATATGCATAATATAAATTTATATTACGCTAAGGCATAAACATACACATACACACACACACATATATATATATATGTACATATATATATGTATATATCTATATATATGCATACATATATTCATACATCTTTTTGTATGTATACACACTCACACACACATTATATATATGAATATATATATACATATATATATATATATATATATATATATATATATATTATATATATATATATAATATATATATATATATATATATATAATATATATATATCTTATATATATATATATATATAATAATCTGTATATATATATATATATATATATATAACATATGAAGCATCTAAATAAGTAGATAATTTACGGACTGATACATACTGAGTAAATATGTAGAAAATAATTGAATATGTACATACTTAGAATATATATATATATATATATAAACATACATGCATATATATGTATATATATATATATATATAATTATATATATTATATATATATATATATATATATTATATATATATATATATATTATATATATATACACATACATATAAATATATTGTATACACTCATACATGCATACACACTACTTATATATATAAAGACACTTGAATAAGATATTAAAGATAGTTATTACAATATCAGAACAGACCCTTCTCTCTAATACGCTGGTAGATTAAATGTTGCTTCCATCCATCCAGTCATTTATTCATGCATACATCTAGTAATGAAGCATTCATTGATCAATGAATCTATTCATCAAGCTACGAAATCATTTATTCAAAATCAATCAAAACTTAATTAATACAACCAACCAACGCTCAATCTGTCTATTCGTCCACTAGAATCAACAATGTAACCATGCATCCACCTAATATTTTTTTGATCCGTCGACGAATCCACCCTGTAATCCATTCAACCATCCCTCCCTCCCTCCATCCATCCATGCATGAATCTGTTCGCTCATGCATTCATTCACCCAGCCAGTCAGATATCCATAAATTTTATTAATCCTACCTTGCATACCCCTAACGTTATTTACTCTCTTCTTTCCAACTATGTACACACCTTTCCATTATTTATTTACACAGGCACACATGTACACAAACACATTCAGTTATACACATACAAGTATACACATGTACATATATATAAATATATATAGTGACGTACATATGTCCATACACGCATATGTTGAGAGCAAACTGATTTGCACAAAATAATCTCTGCTCAAAACATCATATCCCCTGAAAGGTTTCAAATTAATTTGGCAAACAAATTTTATAGCGTTCATATTTTCACAAGAGCTTCGACTATTGTAAATAAACTAAAATATCAATAATGTCGAATTGAAACCGTGTCATCTGTTTTACAACGCTCGATTTCATAATGTGGCAATTGTAATTATTTCCGCATAGATTACTTCTACCCTTCAATCCAATCAATACTTGCAAGAATCTCACCTGTTTTTTTTTTTTAACATTCTCTATTTAATGAAGAACCTAAGTGTTTTACACATTTTCTAGCTTTCCCAATACGAGTAATAAATTCTAAAACATCTATCTATCTATCTATCTATATCTATCTATCTATCTATCTATCTATCTATCTATCTATCTATCTATCTATCTATCTATCTATCTATATCTATAGAATGAGAAAGAGAGTCAGAGAGGAAGAACAAAGCCAAGTGATTATGAAGAATCGGAACTAGTAACGATTATGTATCTCCAAGGAGTATTAATAAGGGAATTAAGTAAAATAGCTCTCGATCAGAAACAGAAGCCTAAAAACAACAACAACAACAACAACAACATCAAGAACAACTATGTCAGATAATCAGATTTCACGAGTCTTATGCATCCACTATGCACGATATTCCGATATTGTTTGCTTTTCTACGAGGCACAATGCTATATTATTTTACTGTAAAAGTTTGTAAGTGGACGGGATATAGCCGATTGGTTCAACTCCAACCTTTTATTGGTATCATACACACACACATATACATGCATACATACATACATACATACATACATACATACATACATACATACATACATACATGCAAATATCGACTCTGGAGGGATAAGATACAATGCAGGCCCTTGGAAAGACACCAAGCTAGATACTTCGACAGCAATTATTTAATCCTTTTCTGTAATATTCTGTAACATATCAAACAACTTGCACAATATCAATGCAATATTTACTATAATTTTAATTCCTTACCGAAAACCTAGGTCAATGTGTATAATTGTTTGAATCACTCCCTAGTACATTACTGATATATACATTGTTTTCCTTCGGGGATGAAAATCAAGGCCTGTCTCAATGGCATTCGACCTTTAAACCAAGAGAGATTTAATTTACATGCATATTGTTATATGGTTATATGTATGTTTTCGTTCCGGCACTCAACAGTCTCAATTTCTTCCATCGTCAAAACTACTCAACAGTATTTATATCATGCTTATTACGACATAGAACTAAATTTCATGGACAAGACAATCCAGGTGACCGAGTCAAATCCAGTGCAGTCGTTCACAGAAAGGTTCGAGTTTCCCAACCGACCTTAACAGCTCATAACCACACTAAAAGGAATTGATACAATATGAGAGAAAGTTCTGCAGAGATAGTTTCCAAAAGGTGTATATATATATATATATATAATATATATATATATATATATATATCTATATATATATATATGTATGTATATATCGGTAATATTAATGAGGTAAGTTAGAAGAAATGCCTTTTTCTACTAATTACTATTACTACTGTTATTATTATGATTATTATACTGTTCTATGCATTACCAAAAATGCTTTATTCGTATGCGCGAGCGCGTATCTATTTGTAAGAAAGATATCGGTTAACTGAAATTATTCCCGCATGCAATTTGTAAACTCTAGCCATTGGGTGTTTAAAATATAATTACAACCAAAAAGGGAAGTAACTCCATTGAAATCAGTTAACCAAATTGTTTTGAAATATGAAGACGACGCAGATGGAACTGTCTTCAAAGAATTGATAGGTTAAACTATTGATAATTTTCCTCCTTCTGAATCGAACTGGAAATAAAATCTTTATCTCAAGACATGTCAGTGTACATACACGCTGTATTTATTTCTTGGTATTTGCATTTCTATAAAATAATCATCTTGAATCTACATAATGTTGATTTTTTTTTTATATATAAACTCAATACTGATATGATATTGATTTGCTTTAGCGATAGTATATTACCGATACTTATTTCATCAGTTTCAACGGAATGACAAAAAATGACGACCATAGTAAGATATAAACTTAGAAAATTGAATTTGAACAGTGAAATATCTTAATTCAAGTGCTTTAATCGTTCAAAGATATTATTAAATATTGACTTTTAACAAGGCAATAAATTTGAAGAAAACGAGCCCCATTAGTTGACTGGTACTTCATTTTATCGACCCTGTTAAGATGACTAGTAAAGGCAATCCCAGTAGGGTTTGAACTTAGAATGTTAAGACAGGTAACTAAAACATCGGGTGGTCGTCGTTCATCAAATATTGGTTTCAAATATTTGGTATGGGGCCAGCAGTTTCGGGAAAGAATTGAGTCGGTTATATCGACTCCAGTGCTCAACCGGTACATATTTCATTGCCCCACCCACTCCAAAAAAAAAAAAAAAAAAAAAGAAAGATGAAAGGCGAAGTCGATATAATTTGAACTCAGAACGTACAGGCGCTAAACATTTTGCCTGGCATGCTATCGAATCTGCCAGCTCGTCGCCTTCGTCGGTCGTTAAATATTGACTCCATAGAATGCAACACAGATATTTCTTTTATAACGTTATTATGCCTGTTTTTAAACAAAGGCATCATGTCAACGCCTTTCATTGTTTTGTAAAATAAATGTTATGGAGATAAAAATAAATAATGGATTCTTACTCCCGCTGTGGCTATAAAAAACACTGCCCGATTCTGAATTGCCGTAAAATCTGTATCAAAACTTTATATTGAAATTACCATGTATGTAGTTAATAGCTCCTATTTATTATTCATTACAGAAAAAACCCAAAAAAAAACAAGTATTCACATTTTTAATTGATTGTTTCAACAACAGAATCGCAAAATAGCTATTTATTTTGAAGAGGCACTTGAGCCCCATAATTCAAAGAAAGAATACAGGTTATTGTTTCAGTAATTTTTTTTTCTCGCCGAAAATACTAATAGTTCCAATGAAACAAGATGCCTTCAACGAGAAATTGAAACAGGTGTGTAGATTCGGTTGGCCAGAACTGCGGCATTCAACTGATGTTATAATAAACATTGGCAACAAGCTCTATAAATTTATTTAGCACAATATGATATAAACTTTAACGTTACTTCGTTTAGTATAATTATTTGCTATATAAATAAGATTTAGTTTGAATAATACAGGATGTTTAAGAAGCCCCAAAAGGTCTTCGAAGTCGATAAACACTGGCTACTATCAAAAAGCGTTCGAGACACATCACGTTCTGGGACGGTCGATGACTTTAATTTTTGGGAGTCCAACAAATGGAAAGATATAACAGAGAATAAATTTAAAGTTAAGTATTTAAATTATTTCTTTCTGAATTTTAGAACTTGTGTGTGTGTCATCTTTGTTTTTTAGATCTGTCACGTGAACAAAGACAGCGTATTTAGTTTCGTATCTTCCAAATGTCAGGAAATAACCTCTGTCTATTATTTTCTCATGCTTTCCTTTCTTTACAGTAAGGCTCCACAGGGTAAAATCAGTTTTGTAATCTTTTTCTGACGGAATATTAAAATAGCAACTGCCAGTGACGGGTGTAAACCGCTTCCATCCCACCAAAATCACCCTACTGAACTAATATTCTCCTGTTGCTAAATAGTAAACCATTATAGGTCTAGCTTAAACAGTATACGATAAAAGATAAAATGGCGTAAAAGTTAACTCTCACACCGGGACATACGTGGTAGATTTAAAAGAAATACTTTTGTTATTATCGTCTAAAGTTCCTTGCACAGTTGACGAGAGATAACATTAGAAAAGAATTCCTCAGCCTAAAATGATTGTCATTTGTGATTTGGTAAGATGAAATGACGCTAAACGGAAATAAAATAAGTGTCTTGCCTGCTGTTATAATTTAGTATTATGTACGACGGTCACAAATTAGTGAAAAAAGAAATGAACAAAAATAACATCGCGCTTTTACTCTTCATTTATTTGAACCACTTGGTATGAAACAGCCGATGTATCTCATCTTAAATGCAACATGCATACAAACATATATACACATATATATGTATATGTATATGTATGTATATATATATATATATATATATATATATATATAATATATATATATATATATATATATATATATATATATATATATATATATATATAGATATATATATATAATATTTGTAATGGAAGTGTCCCAGCATCGCTTTAGTGTTAAGAGTGAAACCAGTAGTAAAAAAACAATACCATTTAAATGTATGCACACACACATACATGGTTATATAATACACGCGCACTCGCATAGGCGTATAAAGCTTATAACTTCTGTATACTCAAATTTGGGATTGAATTAAGAATTATAAACCACAGAAACGGAATTTGAAACACGTATCTGCCGTTTATCGGGCGGTCGAATTATCAATTAAACCATATAGTGTTTGCTTAGTTATAACTAAAGTTTTAAAGCACACACACTCACACACACACACACACACACACACACACACACACACACACACACACACACACACACACACACACACACACACACACACATACGCAGACATAAACACACTGATATATACACATATACTTACGCATGAAAATTAAAATAAACACGTGTAGACAAATACATGCAATATATGCATGTGATTATATACAACTATGTATGTATACATATACAGAAAATATGTATAAGATGTATATACATATACGCATATATACATATATGTATACATACATACACTTACATATATGTGTATATATTAATTAATACACATGCACACACACACACATAAATTCTTTTATTTCAGTTATTGACTTTTGGCAATGCTGGGTCAAAGTCGTCTGTGGTACTTCGATTACCAGTACTTTAGTCTATCGATTTCCGAAAAGTCGCATGTAAAGTAGACCTTGTTGGATGGAAGGTGGGGTGGGACACGCATTCAGAACGCAAAGGATGCAACCAAATCCAACAATGTATCTTTTCTGACACCCTTACAAAGACTCTACTCCGCCCACCTAGCATACATGCATGTGTGTGTGTGTGTACACACACATACACACCCTTTAAGTTCGTTTACGCGAAACGTTTTGAATATACATATAAAAGTTCCTACTCTATTATGCCGGCTACAGCCAAGTGATGCAAACTGCGATACCAGTCTTTTGGGGTCGCACCGACCTGTGCCGATATAATGTAGGATAAATATAGTAATAATAATAATAATAATAATAATCCTTGGATGGAATTTATAAATATTTTAATGCATCGCTATGCGCGTTTCCACAAATCACATGTTTCTTAACATCATAGTCCGTATTCCCGGGATGATTACAATGCAGTCCGTAGTATCCATGGACATCGGGTAGACCATGTTCATGTATTCATTTCTTCGCGCGTAGTGATGCATGAAAACATTTATTAATTCTATCCAAGGATGATTATATATATATATATATAATATATATATATATATATATATATATATTATATATATATATATATATATATATATATATTATATGTATGTATATATGTGTATATATATGTATATATATGTATATGCATATATATGCATATGCATACACATATACGTGCGAGTGTGTCTGAGTGAATACATACATGAGAAAGCAATGTATGCGTGTTGTGGAAGTATGGATGCACGTAAGGATTTACAATCTGCGAAACCCAAAAGATGTCAGGACTTTTAAGAGACGCATTAGCATTGTACTGTGCAAGGCCATAGTAGAACTAGCAAAAGCTTAGGAACCAAAGGTGAGGCCCGAAGCCTCATCATCTCTCATTTACTAAATAACTGCATGCAATAAAGACAGTTACTTTGAAATACCTAATAATGAAGGTAATTAAACCCACATAGCCACAAACAAGCTGGAAAATTACAAAAAAGTCTGTGTGGGTATGTATATAAACACATACGTTCGCACACATATTTCTACACACGAACATACATCTATATTTATACATATGTATACATACATATATCATATATATAAACATACGTACACACATATACATATACATGTCTATTTATATGTATACCAATGTAAATGTACGTATGTATGTGTGCGCATGCTTTCTCACTCTGAAGAAGCGAAACGTGAAACATCAGTGTAATGTATTCTTTATTCTATCATTCAGCTTGAATGTGTGCGTGTGTGTGGGTGTGTGTGTGTGTATACGCATGCTACACACGTATACATAACTCCATAGGGATATTCCTGAACTATTATTGTTTTTATTATTATTATTAGCCTCGAAAGGACGAATCCGTGAAGTGTATACGTCATCCTCTCCGTTGGATCCGTTGAATGCGAGTGTTTGCAACCTTTTAGCTGTAAAAGTTTAACCCTTATTCTGCAGAGAGCGGTTAACTCTTTTAAGCAAATCATTATATCGCTCATGTTTTGGCACCAAAAATATTCTTCCCTGAATGTAAGTCTTTTACAACACAAAACCTCATTCTCTGTCTTATCGTTCTGAGGAAAAACGATCTCCTTTCAAACGCTTTTAAACAGAATCATATTGTTTTATTTTATACATATTGGCCCGTTCTGTTAAACGCGTATCTTACATTTGAGAGTTCATGTATGTAACTTAGGTTGAGATCTATACATTAAACCTTTACCTCACAATTAGCAGAGAAAATAGCCCGACTCAAGCTTGATATTGTATTTAATATTTTAATATTTTGGAGAGAAAACAATGATCAATCAATTCGAATCTTTCAGTCATTGCTGATATTTTTATTTATGGCCGATCTCGACACAATTTCTCATATATGCCATATTACCAATGGTTTCTTGGGCCTGGCTGGGTTCTAGTTTTATCGTTTGAAGTAGATAATAGATTCGTCGTAGTTTGTTTTAAATAGGATGCCATTATATAGTTGGCAATAGTCTCATAAGATTCTGGCACGTATCCGCAACAAAGAGATGAACTGAATCAATGCAACCCCCGTAAAAAAAGAAACATATACAAAACATGAAGATAATGGACACACCATTAGTAAACTTAAAGTCATAACACATAACTATGTAAGACAATAATTGTAAAGTATCTTATCAGCATGGCCATCATCACACTTGTCAAATAATGAACAAAATTGACCAAATATCAATTGTCATATAAGGACTTAATGTGGGGTCAATGTAAGATATATTAATATTTAGTCCATTGTAATATATTTGTTATGTTTCCATAAGGATTTAGAAGATAATGAAACATTGCGAATTACATGAAAGCATTTTATCTGTAGTACACAGCAAATATATACAAACACACAACTCCACCTCCACACATGCACAGAGGCACTCTCATATATTCACATTCACATACGGCCACGCATATATATATATATATAAATATATAATATATATATATATATTATATATATATATATATATAACACATGCACAATACAAACACTTATATCTGTATATGCGTATATGTATATAATAATTTTATTTTCATACACATGATTATATATATATATATATGCATGTGCGTTCAGATGTAAACATACCCACATACATAAGTAGAAGTATATATACGTAGATATTATTTCTAAGTATAGATATTTTTTATAAACAAATTTATATATATTTGTATACACATATATATTAATATATATGCGTATATATGAATATGTATAAGTACGTATGTATGTATGTACGTATGTATATGTACGTATGTATATGTATATATATATTATATAATATATATATAATATATATATATATAACACGTATATATACATATACGTAGATACGCACACACACGCACACACACATACTTGTTAAAAAGAAAACGAACGCCAAGACAAGGAATCTCAAGTCATACATTTTATTGATTATTAAAAATTAAGCAATTTTTAATTTCTTAAATATATTTTTTCATTTTTCTCTTTTTCCTACATCTCTCCATCGTTTCCGTAATCTATAGCCTCTCACTTTCTCACCATCTGTCTCCGATGATGGGATATTTCACAAGTTTTAGGGATATCCCTGAAACAGCTGTTAGACTTTAAAAAATTGCTGAATAATTTTAATAATAACATACATGACTTGAGATGTCTTGCTTGGTGTTTGCTTTCCTTTTAAGCAAATTTATATCTGCTGTATCGGAAATCTACAATAGTTCCATAGTTCCATAACTCCTGCTTCGGTTACAATCTTGGAACCCTGGAAATCCGTAACAGCACTTACCCAGCATACCTACCCGTTTAGATCACCTGTGGAACTAAGCCCCTATATTTTATATATATGCATATATATATATATGTACAAGTGTTACGGATTGGAGTATGGGGAATCTGGGCTACATATGTTTCATAGCGAGTGGAACCTCAGAAATGGTCACATCCAATTGAAGTGTATACCGCTGGTTACTCTTCTCGATTCAATATATATATTATATATATATATATAATATATATATATAATATATATACCATATATACACACATAACACACACACCCACACTCACACACACATACACACTTATATATACATATATATACTGATGTAGACTGGAGAATGATAATCTACGTGAAGCTTTAAGATTAACAGTAGCTGTTGTACATCTATTTGTACATATAAAGTAC
>NC_042997.1:177370173-177375173 GCF_006345805.1 Octopus sinensis
AACTGTGCATTGATATTGACCCTGCTGAGAGTTCCCAGACTCTGCACTGCACTGTCAATTAGCACGTTACTATGAACTACCATGAAGCGAGCAATTAAATATAGTCTCATGAACATCAGGATGGACAGGACGGCTGCCAGTGGATCTTCAACAATATGAGATGCTCTAGTAGCTTTCTCAGGAGCCTTCAACTCCAACGTACCGATATGAATAGGTAGCGGATGTACACAACATATTAATATTTCAATAAGGAGTTTTAACACGAACCCCTTGCTGACGGCAAGTCTCCAGGAACGAAGACCGAGTTCGACCATACGCAGCTGCATGTCCACCATGTAGTACATGCAGACAACGAAAAGAAGGACTACAGTACTAATGGATACCATCAGTTTTAGCCACTGAGAGGGTAAAGAGTCAATAGTGTAATAGCTCTGGAAGTACAGCTCAGTGTCGACCACCATGATCAGAATACCTATCAGAGCTAGACCAACCTCCAAATCAACAATCCAACGTTTCTTTTCAATTAATAGTTTTCGTTCTCGAAGTCGAAACCCGAGGTTGGCAAAACTCTTCCCGCCAGCACCCATGGCGCTACGTCCGCCAGCGCAATGAGCCAATGAGTTATCGCTGTTAGTTGGTATGATGTCAGATGGCGAATCCAACTCATCGTCTAATGTTGTCGTGTTAATGGCTCGAATATCCATTGGATGATCGTCGGTGTAGCGCGGATATTCCTCTTCACATTTGACAAGCGGGGATGTCATGTCTTCCATCTTGGTGCAGCCTTGATTCCACACCTGTTGAAAAATAGAAATAAAGATTACTGTTAAAGAGTTATAAATACAACAGAATGGTTAAATATTGGCTATATATTCTTTTATACTCTAGGCACAAAACCCAAAATTTTGGGGGAGGGGGCCAGTGGATTATGCCGACCCCAGTACGTAACTGGTACTTAATTTATCGACCCCGAAAGGATGAAAGGTAAAGTCGACCTCGGCGGAATTTGAACTCAGAACGTGAAGACAGACGAAATACCTATTTCTTTTCCACCCACAAGGGGCTAAACACAGAGAGGACAAACAAGGACAGACAAACGGAACAAGTCGATTATATCGACTCCAGTGCGTAACTGGTACTTATTTAATCGACCCCGAAAGGATGAAAGGCAAAGTCGACCTCGGCGGAATTTGAACTCAGAACGTAACGGCAGACGAAATACGGCAAAGCATCTCGGCCGGCGTGCTAACGTTTCTGCCAGCTCGCCGCCTTATACAGGCTAAATATTGGTTTAGTTTAGTTACTTTTTATTAAGTACAAACACCTTATTCAGGCATACCTCAACTTACATTGCTTCGAGTTAAGTGTTTTTCGACGTTACGTCGTTTTTTTAAAGGATATTAATGGGAACGATAAACCTCAGCTTATTTGATATATCCGATTTACGTCGGTTTCATCGAACATATTGAAAAGTGTTACTCTTTACTCTTTTACTCTTTTACTTGTTTCAGTCATTTGACTGCGGCCATGCTGGAGCACCGCCTTTAGTCGAGCAAATCGACCCCGGGACTTATTCTTTGTAAGCCCAGTACTTATTCTATCGGTCTCTTTTGCCGAACCGCTAAGTGACGGGGACGTAAACACACCAGCATCGGTTGTCAAGCAATGCTAGGGGGACAAACACAGACACACAAACACACACATACATATACATATATATACATATATACGACAGGCTTCTTTCAGTTTCCGTCTACCAAATCCACTCACAAGGCTTTGGTCGGCCCGAGGCTATAGTAGAAGACACTTGCCCAAGGGTCCACGCAGTGGGACTGAACCCGGAATCATGCGGTTGGTAAACAAGCTACTTACCACACAGCCACTACTGCGCTATAGAATATATACGAATGTCAAACAATTTAACTCCTCTCTAGTAAATCCGTCTTGTGTTAAAATAGGTTATCACACAATAATAAAATCTAAGTCAAACTTTGGCTTGAATTATTTCATAGTGGCAATAGAATGGTTATTTGAAGATTTATGAGGCATTTTACGACGCATTATACAATATGTAGAATTATAATATGCAAAAAAAACTGCTTTTAAAACTTGAAACATGACATTTTGTACAAAAGATACATCATGTAACACGACACGTGCCTTTATGTAAACTTACATTTTCACATATCACTTTATTAGCTTATTATTGATTTTTATATCTCTATCCGATGCCATTCACATTTTGGTTTTTCATCACGTCTTCATGAAGTACTCAGAAAACATATAAATATGAAATATGCTTAAAACACCGGTTTTCAGTATCCCCCACGTAACAAAGATATTTAAAATGTCAGTTTAATTCTCTACACATACGTGTTCATACAACGTGCGTATCCCTTACACCAGTCACAAACACCGAAAATTCAGTTGTAGTTTATTTGTCTGCCCGTCTCCGTCTCTGTTTCCTCATCTATCAGACACATAATAATAAAAATAAGTAGACCAGCAATGCTTAAAAATAGAGCTGAAACTTGCTACTGTGGGTAGATATGAATATACTCGAAAGATAACTCTAAAACTGTGCATGCAATAACCAAAGATGTGTTAGCCTAGTTTATTGTCTAAAATATTAAAATGATATTGCCATGAAATGTGACACGTTCTATCGTTTTGGATATAATGTAATAGGTTATAATGTATCAAATCATGGCCAGATCTGCTGGGTGGGAACCGACATGTAAAAGAAAATGTGTTGTAAAAAGCGACTAAGAGGCTGAGCTAGAATTTGCACTCCGACCTCGTAAAACCATCACCAGCAACGGCTACCCAACCAGATCCATGAGTTGGAGGGTTGTCGCCTATGTGGTGCAAAGTTGTTAATCGCATGACTACTACTACTACTACTACTACTACTACTACTACTACTACTACTACTGCTGCTGCTGCTGCTGCTGCTGCTGCTGCTGCTTATCCTACTATCATATTTACTACTACTACTACAGAACCTGAAGCTTGTTTTTAATCAAACACAGTACTACCACGTACAGTTAATGAAACTATAGATACCAACTTTCTCTATCCCCACGGGCGATTTTCTAGAGAAACCGTTGTTCTAATAATATAATTTGTCTGAATTATACTCCGATACAATTAAGCATTACATAAACGTAATGTACTGTATCGGAATACACAGAGGGAAGATGTGACACCACAGATGAAAAGAAAATTGCCAAAAGATCCCCCAAAAGAATATATGAATATATATATATATAAATAATCATGAGTAATGAATCGAATAATTGGATAACGTACAAATTTTACCCAATTAGAGACGGAACAGAAGAAAAAACCTCACATATTTTCTTGAGAGACTCCAGCGACTGACATTTATGTGGATGAAGACTATACTATAAAGTATATTAAATGTTTTCGGAAGTCAATAGCACGCTCTACTGCGTTAGCAGTGCTTTTTACAATCTTTTGTTACGAAGCGTAGCAAAAATCAGTGCTGGCTATAATCTCTATAAAATGTCTATAGAAATAACCTTAAAATATCACTAGAGAATTACTAAGACGAATCTTTACAAAAACTTAAGTTCAAAAAAAGGAGTAATGTTGTTACGTTTTTCTACGAGGCTTTTTCACAGTCAAAATTAAATATTTGCGATTTGCATATGAAGTGTGTGCATTTTCCTTCTTTAATTTCTTATATTCTGTGTTCCTTGCTGTGGAAGAGCGTAGGCTCGAAACGTAGAAGACTTTCTCACTTCCCGAGCGTTAAGCTAATACCCGTCTTCGCCTTTTGTTTTTTGTAAATTCTCACTATATGTATATATATATATATAGGATTATTATTAATATTGGTATTAAAATGATTGGGGACTGGCAGAATCGTTAGAACATTGAACAAAATGCTTTGGAATTTATTTTTCCGCTTTCCTGATTTCTAGTGACACCATGTTCAGCGTTACCTTTCATTCTTTCGATGTCCATAAAATAAAGTACCAGTCAAGTACCGGGACGATGAAATCAACAATGCCTTCGTATCAGAATTGCCGGCCTTGTGTCAAAATAAAAAAATATTATTATTGCATACATTAAGGTGGCGAGCTAGCAGAATAGTTATCGAACCGGTCAAAATCCTTAACGGCATGTATTCCGGCTCTTTAAAATCTGATTTCAAGTTCCGCTGATGATCACTTTGCTTTACATCCTTTTAGGGTCGATAAAATAAGTATTAGTTGAGCACTTGGATCAATGTTTAAGACGAGCTCCCTCCTTCAAATTTCAGGCCTTAAGACTATACTCTTTTACTTGTGTCAGTCATTTGACTGTGGCCATGCTGGAGCACCGCCTTTTAGCAAATCGACCCCAGGACTTATTCTTTGTAAGCCTAGTATTTATTCTATCGGTCTCTTTTGCCGAACCGCTAAGGACGTAAACGCACCAGCAGCGGTTGTCAAGCGATGTTGGGGGACAAACACACACACACACACACACACACACACACAACACACACACACACACATATATATATATATACACGACGGGCTTCTTTCAGTTTCCGTCCACCAAATCCACTCACAAGGCTTTGGTCGGCCCGAGGCTACAGTAGAAGACACTTGCCCAAGGTGCCACGCAGTGGGACTGAACCCGGAACCATGTGGTTCGTAAGCAAGCTACTTACCATACAGCCACTCCTACGCCTACTATAGTAAAAAAAAAAAAAACTATTACATGCACTAAGGCGATGGAATGGTCGTCATTACAGAGCCTGGATAAAAATGTTTTGTTATATTATTTCCGGGTTATTATTTTCGAGTTCAAATCTCGCCTACTTTGCCTTTTATATATCCTAGAATCGATGAAATAAGTAGCGGCCAAGTACTGAAGTCGATATAATTGAGTTTCTTTCAGGGTAAATGTTTTTGCCTGATTCGCATAAAAGAAACGTTTTTCATTTTTCGATCTGTCTTGAAATCTGTCATTGAAGTATTTCT
>NC_042997.1:177380173-177382673 GCF_006345805.1 Octopus sinensis
GCTGACTATTGAGATAGACATCAGACATATATATATATACATACACATATATATACATATATATATAATATATATATATATATATATATATATATATATATACATATATATACATATATATATACATATATAGTATATATATATAAATATATATATAATGTATATATATATGCATGTATATATATATGCATATGTATACAAATCGTACAGATACGCATATAGACACATAAACGCACACGTTATACAACTTGATAAATAATCACTCCTTATCATTGATCGATTCCCATATTATGATTAAGCTTTTGTGGAATTATTTGCCGCGTGTTCATCATCTTTTGCGATTGAATGTGTTATTGATTCGCATACAGGACATGATAGCTTCTTCTGAAAGTGGGTCTTTAAAAGCAAATCAGGCTAAATGGCTAGGTCAAAGATCTGGAACTCTAAAGAGAGAGAGAGAGAGTGAGAGAGAGAGAGAGAGAGAAAGAGAGAGAGAGAGAGAGGGAGGGAGAGAGAGAGAGAAGAGAAAAAAGAAATATGTAATTGTAATCTGAAGTTAATTTTTAAAAAAAAACCTGTAAACAAAATAAAATATGGTGAACGATGTTAACAGTACATCTGTAACATATCGCTTCTATATATATACATACATACTACACACACACACATATATATTCCGTTATTATTTATTCTTTCTTTCAGTTTTATTTTGTGATTCAGCTGAATACAATGCAGTATATATATAATTATATATATATATACAACATACATATATATATAATATATATAAATTAATATATATATATATATATATATATATATATATATATATATACATATATATATATATATATATATATACATATATTATATCTATAATATATCTATATATGTATATAATATATATATATTGTATATATATATATATACATCATATATATATATATATATTATATAATGTATATATATATATATAAATATTATATATATATGGGATATAGTATTATATCATACCTATATATATATACATATATATTATACATATATATATTACATTATATATACTATAATATATTACATATATATATATATATATATATATATATAATTATATATACATCATATCTATATATATATATATACATACATACAATATATATATATACATACACACACACATATATATATATATATTAGGTGAAGCTTTAGGTAATACATAGGGAACAACACTTGTTGAATTTAACTGCATGTTTGGAAATTCGATAGGATTGCTGAACCTGTTGAAAAAAAAAAAGACCCAGAACAAATAGGGCAAAGTCATTTTCCAACGCTCTAACTATTCTGCCAGCTCACCACCCTATCAACAACAACGACGACGACGACGTCGACAGCAGTAGCAACGGCAACAACAATAATAATCTTTTCAACTATAGGCACAAGGCCTGCAATTTGGGGATAGTTGATTACATCGATCCCAGTGCTTGATGGGTATTTATTTTATCGACCCCGATAGAATGAAACACTAAGTCGATCTCGGCGTAACTTGAACTCAGAACATAAAGACGGACGAAATGTTGCTAAGAATTTTGTCCGGCATACCAACCAGCGACGTGGCCCGCTCGCCACCACTTTAGAAATAATAATAATAACAATTATAATAACTATTATACACTCCCATATTAAAAATATTGATCAGTTTTGCGAAGAATATATATATAGAGGTGTAGGAGTGGCTGTGTGGTAAGGAGCTTGTTTAGGAACCACACGGTTCCGGGTTCAGTCCCACTGAGTGGCACCTTGGGCAAGTGTCTTCTACTATAGCCTCGGGCCGACCAAAG
Source organism: Octopus sinensis (assembly GCF_006345805.1). Lineage (NCBI taxonomy): Eukaryota > Metazoa > Mollusca > Cephalopoda > Octopoda > Octopodidae > Octopus > Octopus sinensis. Next base: position 177,382,012 of record NC_042997.1, read on the forward strand.
CCTTGTGAGTGAATTTGGCGGACGGAAACTGAAAGAATCCCGTCGTATATATATATATATATATATATATATATATATATATATATACATATATATATATATGAATATATATATATATATATGTATGTATGTGTGTGTATGCGTTGTATGTCTGTGTGTGTGTCCCCAACATCGCTTGACAACCGATGCTGGTGTGTTTACGTCCGCGTAACTTAGCGGTTCGGCAAAACAGACCGATAGAATAAGTACTAGGCTTACAAATAATAAGTCCTGGGCTCAATTTGCTCGACTAAAGGGGGTGCTCCAGCATGGCCACAGTCAAATGACTGAAACAAGTAAAAGAGTAAAAGAGTAAAAGCGAGTATGTGCGCGCGTGTGTGTGTGTATGTTACGTATACAATAGATTATGAATTCGATTTCGTTCCATAGTTGAAGCGTTGCATATAGTCTGTGGCAGGATAACGTTCTAGATTAAATTTCTATTTGCGCTGGTGGATGATGAAATATCATAAAATGTAACAAGATAATAGCTATTAATATCTCCGAAGAATGCTGTCTAGGGAACATTTTGATCTAAGTGCAACGGAATCGAAAGATAACCGAAGAACTTATTCAGCGGAATTATCTACAAGATATGTAATGATAGATATTTCTATAGCTGC
>NC_042997.1:177385173-177387673 GCF_006345805.1 Octopus sinensis
GAGTAGTGAGTTTCTTATATTTGAATTTTGGTGTTTTGCTATTTGCTTCGGACACCACTGTTTCGCTGTTTCACAATCCTACCTGTTGCACTATTTCCTGAGGTATACGTTTGCCATGATTCCCTACTTTAGTCTTATCCACATCGCTAACAGCTAGAAATACTAAATTTTCATTCCTGAAAGGAGAAATGACATTGTTATCTCAATCGCCACCTACCAGGCATATCTTCCCCCACCTCCATACCATCTTTCCTTGCATTTTTGTTTCCTGTACAGTCATGGCTAAGGGCCTGTATGTACTGCGTTGGAATGTCAGCGAAAGGTTGGCAAAATACATGCTTTTGCCGACATACCGTTCATTGTACAACCAATTGCATGTTACGATCTATCAACCACTACGAGCATTTCTGTTCGATGAATCAACCGCACGCCGATCAAACACCAAAGTAATCAATTAAATTAAATGAATAAATAATGTGTGTCTGTGCACTTAATGTTGAACATGTACGACTTTAAATATCACTACCTTTCCCTACCTTCCAAACAATTTCTCTACATATACGTACATGAAGAGATGTATGTACTTGCACATACACCTATACGCTGAATTTGCATGCGTCGAAACCGTAAAAGCGGAATATTCAACCCCTAGTCAATAATTTATTGATCGCAACCGACGTAATATGAACTCAGAAACATCAGATTCTATACTTATAAAATATTATTTGCCCTATAATGTATATGGTTTCTGGATCATCACTTGAATATTTTGTCTGAGACAAATCAATGTATTTAGTGCAAATCATTATATCTAGGGCAACCGGTGTATCTACTCTACGTAGAGTAGATTAGCGTCATGTAGTGAATCTAGGGCAAAACGTGTATATCTAATGCACGTAAGAAGATTCGTTGTATCTAGCTTATCTATGGCAGATCAATGTATCTAATGTACATAGGAGAAATTTGTACATCTAGAGCAAATCGATGTATCTTATAAATCTTTAGAAAATTAGTATATCAAAGACAAATCAGAGTCTCTAATATCCATAGAAAAATTAAGACATCTGGTGCGTGTACATAGAATATTTCAATATATATATATAATGTACGTAGGTAAAACTGATTTATTTAGTAATTACTAAAGCAAACAAGTATATTCAACTTGTTAAGAAAAAATTTATATGAATTAGCGTATCTAATGTAGACGGAGTGAAACTGTGTATCTTGTATATGATGGGTATCCAACGAATAAGCAAAATAGTATAGCTAGAAGAACTCTGCGCATCTAATGCATCTAGGGGAAACCAGCTCGAAGGTATTCAGCAATTTTAAGGTGGTGAGCTGGCAGAAACGTTAGCACGCCGGGCGAAATGCTTAGCAGTATTTTGTCTGCCGTTACGTCCTGAGTTCAAATTCCGCCGAGGTCGACTTTGCCTTTCATCCTTTCGGGGTCGATTAAATAAGTACCAGTTACACACTGGGGTCGATATAATCGACTTAATCCATTTGTCTGTCCTTGTTTGTCCTCTCTGTGTTTAGCCCCTTGTGGGTAGTAAAGAAATAGGTATTCAGCAGTTTTTAAGCTCTACTTATATGAAGATATGAAGGCAACGCTTCAGATTAATGAAATATTAGTCAAGGTTAGAGTATTGATTGGGTGAGAGATGTTGACTAATTTGATCTGCAATTCAGCACCTTATTGACTCACTTATTTAGATAACATTAGTAAAACCTCAAGATAGATGGAAAGTTTCCCATCCAGCCGCCAAACTTATCTTTTAAAATCTGTTTGGCATGTATTCGTGAAAAATAACTTAGTAAGAAATTTGAACCGAAAGAGGCAGCCAATAGCCTATCACTAATTCTCTGAATTTTTTAAAAGTGAACGAAACAAGTGTTGTTTGTGCATAAACACGAAATGAATTTATGTTTAGAGCAATGAGGGACTGCAATATAAGGATTGCTGAAACGGAAAGACACATACACACACACGTTAATAAATATCTTTCTCTGGATACAAGCCCGTTTTTACACCCATAATTCTATTGAACAACTAATGTGATTTGATCATCTGTCGAAAACAAACAAGATTCCTTAACAGAAAATTATTACTTGTATAAAAATTCGATGAAATATAGTAACTAAAACGGAAAAGTATCGGAAGAACGTGAAAATATCTAGAAGCTTGATACCGTGTTATTTCTTCTGTCAAAACTTAGCATTTGAATATTTTCTGTCTCTCGCCGTTTCAGCCATCATTAGACACATACATATAATGGTTGCAAATTTTGGTGCAAGGCCAAGAATTTTAGGCAGGAGAAAGAAGTAAATCGATGACATCGACCCCAGTGCTCAACTGGTACATTTTTTTAAAATGAAACCTGGGGTGATTAAAGACAAAGCTGAACCGGGGAAGATTTGAACTCAGAACGTAAATAGTCAGAAGAAATACCATTAGGCATTTTGTCCGACACTCTAACGATTTTACCAGTTCGCTATA
>NC_042997.1:177390173-177415173 GCF_006345805.1 Octopus sinensis
ACTTCAATTCCATTCGTATTCGTTAAAAAAAAGTTTCGTCGAGATGATGACGGTGATAATGGTGATGATGATAGTGACGGCCATGATGATCATCATAATCATCATCATGATCATCTTATTCAGACTTTATGTTTTGGGTTGTGTGCCAAGTATTACAGACGAATTACAGACGTCTTATTTAACTAACAAAACAAACAACTTCCTCACCGTACACTCTTCCTCTCCCCTTTCTCTCCGTTTCAAATTTTCCTCCTTACTTTTACTATTCACAATTCTAAGGTATTTTTGCCAGCTTTTCTCTTTATCTTTCCTCTTCTCTCTCCGCTTTACTGTCATTCTGACAAATGTTTGTTTGTTTATTTTTCTTTCTTTCTCTCCTCATAAACGAGCTCTCTTCAGCCACCCACTCAATCAACGTTTTTATTAAGTATCCGTCTACCTCTAGTCTCATTCACTCTCTGTAATTTCACCCCACTAAACCGGAACCTAGTTTTCTCGAAAGTATTTTCTTCCATTTCACACGCTCTTCCACCATTTCCTGTCTCTCTTACAGTACTGTCTTTTAAGACGGCACTGGAAGAGACAGTAATCAGGGGCGCACAGAGAAGTTATTCAGAGGTCCTCACAGGTCTAGAGACCCAATTATGGTATATATATGCTGTAGCTTGCTGTTAGAAAATAAATACTAGAGGGCACGTTGCACAGGCATGCAGGGAAGTTACCCGAAGGTCCTCACTGGTCTAGAGGCCCAATTATGATATATGTATGCTGTAGCTTGCTGTCAAGAAATATATACTATAGGGCCCGTTACAGTGATATAAACCAGCGTATCTAATGTACATGGAGTGAAACTGTGTATCTTGTATATGATGGGTATCCAACGAATAAGCAAAATAGTATAGCTAGAACAACTCTGTGCGCCTAATACTCTTTTACTTGTTTCAGTCATTTGACTGCGGCCATGCTGGAGCACCGCCTTTAGTCGAGCAAATCGACCCCGGGACTTATTCTTTGTAAGCCCAGTACTTATTCTATTGGTCTCTTTTGCCGAACCGCTAAGTGACGGGGACGTAAACACACCAGCATCGGTTGTCAAGCAATGCTAGGGGGACAAACACAGACACACAAACACACACACACATACATATATATTTATACATATATCCGACAGGCTTCTTTCAGTTTCCATCTACCAAATCCACTCACAAGGCATTGGTCGGTCCGGGGCTATAGCAGAAGACACTTGCCCAAGATGCCACGCAGTGGGACTGAACTCGGAGCCATATGGTTGGTAAACAAGCTACTTACCACACAGCCACTCCTACGCCTATGTGTCTAGGGCAAATAAGCTCGAAGGAATTCAACAGTCTTTAAGCTCTACTTATATGAAGATATGAAGGCAGCGCTTCAGATTAATGAAATATTAGTCAAGGTTAGAGTATTGATTGGGTGAGAGCTGTTGTCTAATTTGATCTGCAATTCAGCACCTTCTTGACTCATTTAGATAACATTAGCGAAGCCTCAAGATAGGTAGAAAGTTTCTCATCCAGCCGCCAAACTTATCTTTTAAAGGTTATATAGTTATATGTAATGCAGCGAACTGGTAGAATCGTTAAATTGTCGAACAAAATCCTAATAGTATTTCTTCTGACTAATTACGATCTGAGTTCAAATTCCCCCCAGTTCAACTTTGTCTTTAATCTCTCCCGGTTTCAGTTTTAAAAAATGTACCAGTTGAACACCGGGGACGATGTAATCGATTTACTTCTCCCGCCTAAAATTCTTGATTTGTCCGGAGACCTTTAATGCTGTTAAGACGATCCTTGTCTCTTATGCTCTCTCTTTTCACCCCGCTCGGCCATTTTCACCTCGCAGTCTACTGTTACCCACACCTTTTTCAGCTCTCTCTTTATCTCTCTCATACAGTTCTCTTTACTAATTTCTCCTTTTTCGTATTGCTCCACTCCATCACCAACACAATGCTAGTTTCTCTATTTTTGTTTTTATTATTTCACCATCAAATAAATTTGAGAACAAATCCCTCACTTATGATATTAATTTCGAACCGACCCCAGATTTCCTGAAGAAGTGGAACCATGTGATTGGGAAGCAAAACTTCTTACCACACAGCTGCGCCTGCGCCTATATATATATATATATATATATATAAAATTAATGAGTGCGTGCGTTGCATAAATCATATTTTCAGGATTAAATAAAAAGACCAGAAATGGAACATATTTCCGTTTGTTGCCTTATATATATATATATATATATATATATATACATACATACATACATGCATACATCATCATACATATTCATTTGGGTACCGAAATAACAGCTTGCTAGAAAGATATATATATATATATAATTTTTGCATTATGCATTTGCAGGAGTTAGTCATTCGTTCATATTTACAGAATTGTAATAAAACTATAAAATAGAGAGAAACAAATCAAAGTAATACTAAACGACAAAACTACAGTAAAACAGATAAATATCATAAGCGAATCCTTTCTTATAAATATACGGTCACCACCTACATTTATCAAACAAATAACTGAAATGCGATTCTGGTTTTATTGAAATTATAAAAGCATTTATTCAAATAATCACAAAACTTATAGCCATGCTAATATATGGAAAGGAAATTAAATTCAACAAATAAAGAAATACAATAAACTGTAAGGGGGAAAATAAAAAAGGAAAAGAAAGAACGTATCAATTTCCGGTCGAGGGAATGGAAGTCGATGCTGCTGGAAAAATAGTAGCCTCCTATTATATTTATAGTCACATTGAAGATGCTCTATAGGAATACTGGTTTCAAATTTTGGCACAAGCCAGCAATTCTGGGGAGGGGTAAGTCGATTAAATCGACGTAGATATCGGCGGAATTTGAACTCTTAACGTAAAGACGGACGAAATGCCGCTATGCATTTCGTCCGGCGTGCTAAATATTATGCCAGCTCTTCGCCTTGTTTTTTAGGAATACTGGTTTCAAATTTTGGTACAAAGCCACCAATTTCGGGAGAGGTAAAAAGTCGATTACATCGGCCCCAGTACTCAACTGGTACTTATTTTATCGACCTTGAGAGGATGAAAGGCAAAGTCAACCTCGGCGGAATTTGAACTCAGAATACGAAGACGGACGAAGTGCCGCTATGCATTTTACCCGGCTTGCTAACGATTCTGCCACCTCACCGCCTTACCTTATAGGAATATTAAATTGTCATAAGTACTTTCATGGTACTTTGTTTTATTAACCCCGAAAGTTCAAGCTGACCTCAGTAGGAATTGAAGTTCAAATGTAAAAGGCTGTTATTAATTAATATAAGTAAATGCGCCCTTTTAAAGCCTAGCCAGGCTCATGGGCCCGGTTTCAGAAATCGAAACCACAATCTTACGATCATAATGCTGACACTCTAACCACTAAGCCACGCGCCTCCAAAAAATAAATGCTCCCTTTTAAAGCCTAGCCAGGCTCATGGGCCCGGTTTCCCGGTTTCAATGGCGTATGCGTTCCCTAGCTGGACGGGACGCCAGTCCATCGCAGCGTTACTAATTTTTTGCCAGCTGAGTGGACTGGAGCAACGTGAAATGAAGTGTTTTGCTCAAGAGCACAACGCGTCCAGGAATCGAAACCCACAATCTTACGATCATGATGCTGACACCCTAACCACTAGGCCACGCGCCTCCACCCGTTATTAATTTGCATAGGTTATTTTATCCAGTGCGCTGACAATGACGATTCCGTCAATCCAAAATAGTTTAGAAACAGATCTTCCTCTGAAGCTCATAATTTTTCTTCTGTTATTCTGGAAACTGATTTCTGTTTATTAAACAAACGCTTGGCATTAAAATTTTGGTAAGAACAGCCGTATATCGGAGGATGGTTCAGCGGATGTATGTATGTATGTATGTATGTATGTATGTATATCATTATTCAGTTTTATATCAAGATTCCTTGCTAATAGAGAAAGATCCGATTTCTAACCGAGATCGAAGATTCCTTCATTGGAATTTTAACATCAACTGAGTATTTTTGTATGTATGTAAGTATGTATGTATGTATGTATGTATGTATATGTATGTATGTATGTATGTATGTATGCATGCATATCCTAGGTATGACATTAAATTGTGAAAGGAGAAACACCGGCGCTCCTGTGGGTAGAGGAGGGTCTCGTTATTTTTGACAAAATCGTAGGGAAGACAGCTCTTCTCGGGGAAAGATATGCCGAAATCAAACTTGTAGTCAAAATAGTACCAAACATCTTGCAATGCTTGTCACTGGAACCTAATATAGCTTACGAGGGAGTTTGAAAAGTGTTGTACAAGCTTTTGTCACTTAAATCCAATGACGCACAGATGTCTCACTATCTTTGAATGTGAGATGGCTATCATCTGACAGGATGAGGCAATCATTATGTATGTATGTATGTATGTATGTATGTATGTATGTATGTATGTATGTATGTATGTATGTGTGTGTGTGTGTGTGTGTGTGTGTGTGTGTATGTGTGTGTGTATTCTATTCTTAATTATTTGAAATTTTCTTGCAAGGAAGAAGCTACTTTCTAAAAAAGATGCAGCACTCCATCGTTGAAATGGAAGTAAAAAAGAATAAATTCAGGTTTTAAACTTTAGAAACGTCCTGCATATTTTTACTGTTCCACTTACAGATTGCATTTGTAATGTGCGAAGTAGTTAGCTGATTTTTTTTTCCTGAAAACCACAGCTTATGCAGATTGTCCGTAGACATTTACTTTCAAAACCAAGTGCATCAACCACTTCCAGAATAACAGAAGAATAACAGAAGAAAAAATACGAGCTTCCCATGAAGATCTGTTTCTGCTTTGAAACGTTTGTCTGTAATTATCTTCTCTCACTTTGATTTTCGAAGAGATATTTATATCAACAGAGCAGCTAACCTCTATGACGATGCGTATGTATGTCACATCTATTTTTTAAAATTATTATAAATCTACCACTAAAGAGGGTGCCGATTTCCAACAAAGATACAAGGCTCTATCTGTGGGATGTAGTTAACACAGACAAATTCATATTTAGAACTTGAGAAAAGTCTTGCATATTTTTACTGTTCCACTCACAGATTGCACTTATTATGTACGAATTAGCCGGTCGATTTCTCTTTCTGAAAATCCCAGTTTATCCAGATTCTCCTTTAAGCATTTACTAACAAAACCTAGTGCTCCCATTATTATTGGTATGAATATGAATTCATAGTCTGGATATAGAAACTGGAGGGTTCGAAGTACTTGTCAATAGATATCCTCTTTTCTTTGATTTTCAAAGAGACATTTATATTTGCCGGGCAGCTGACCTCTACGTATGTGTGTGTGTGGTTGGTTGTGTTTGTGTGTGTTTGTGTGTATTTGTGTAGGGGGGGGGCGTGTGTGTATATACGTAGTGTTTATTTTTGCTTTGAGATTTATTTTAATTCTTCGCAGCATTCATTCTGGTCACGACCAACAAAATGAAAAAGCTTTTTGTTTGAATCAAAGCAATTCCAGAGGTTTGTGAATATGTGAATGAATTAATGTGTGCTTACATGAAAGTGTGTATGTGATTACATTAACACTCATCAAATGTGTGTATACGTGTATAAAGCACATAAGTACATGCAATATCACTCAATGTGTAAGTGCATGTATATGCCACATGCACTTAACCTGGAAATTCAAATGGAGAATCTTTAGAATGTGCTAAACATTTTAGCTGTACAAGTAACTTACTGGATTTGAAAGTTGCAAATCAGTTTTTCCTTTGGATATCCTTTGAAAAGTCCCAGCATTTCCTTGCTTTTATGCACCCACATGGTCCCGGGTTCAGTTCCACTGCGTGGCACCTTGGGCAAGTGTCTTCTACTCTAGCCTCGGGCCGATCAAAGCCTTCTGAGTGGATTTGGTAGACGGAAACTGAAAGAATCCCGTCGTATATATGTATATGTATATGTATATATATATATATATATATATATATATATATATATATATATATATATGTGTGTGTGTGTGTGTGTGTGTGTGTGTGTTTGTGTGTGTGTTTGTGTGTGTGTGTGTGTGCATGTTTGTGTGTTTGTCCCCCCCCCCAACATCACTTGACAACCGCTGCTGGTGTGTTTACGTCCCCGTAACTTAGCGGTTCGGCAAAAGAGCCCGTTAGAATAAGTACTAGGCTCACAAAGAATAAGTCCTGGCGTCGATTTGCTCGACTAAAGGCGGTGCTCCAGCATGGCCACAGTCAAATGATGAAACAAGTAAAAGAGTAAAAGGGTGAAAGAATGTGTATGTATGTATGTATGTATGTGTATGTATGTATGTATGTATGTATGTATGTAAGAATGTTTCTTGTGGCATGATTGTTTTAAAATATTAAACGAAAGCTTCAGAACTTTCTTCTATTAATTTCTCCAATTCAATCAACATCAAACCGAATTTGCTTGAAAACGCAAGAATATCTTTTATAGAGAAACTCAAGATTGTTACTAAGCACTGTATATACTTTCTCGAAAACTCTATCATCTAAAAGCTATCAGTAAAGTAAATATTTGATTACTAAAGTAACTAAATCGACTGATGACAACAACAGTAGAAATATGAATAAACAATAAAAACATAATCTAAAGCTTACGTTACAAATTTATATGACGTAATCGCATCGCTGCTGCAAGCAGCGTCCAATCTGCTTATCAGATTCTAAATAATTGTGTTGTTGCCTGCCAGTAGCTTTGGGTTTTGTGTCTCTAGCATACCGCGGGGGTGTATTCTGTGTAGCTTTCGGGATCTGATGGGTATTCTCTGTAGTGTTTAGTGGGTATTACTATGTTGGTCTTGTCTCGGTTTTACTGGGTATTTCTGTGTTTGTCTTGTCTCGGTTTTACTGGGTATTTCTGTGTTTATCTTGTCTCGGTTTTAGTGGGTATTTCTGTGTTGGTCTTGTCTCAGTTTTACTGGGTATTTCTGTGTTGGTCTTGTCTCGGTTTTAGTGGGTATTTCTGTGTTGGTCTTGTCTCGGTTTTACTGGGTATTTCTGTGTTTGTCTTGTCTCGGTTTTCGTGGGTATTTCTGTGTTGGTCTTGTCTCGGTTTTCGTCGGTATTTCTGTGTTGGTCTTGTCTCGGTTTTCGTGGGTATTTCTGTGCTGGTCTTGTCTCGGTTTTACTGGGTATTTCTGTGTTGGTCTTGTCTCGGTTTTCGTGGGTATTTCTGTGTTGGTCTTGTCTCGGTTTTACTGGGTATTTCTGTGTTGGTCTTGTCTCGGTTTTCGTGGGTATTTCTGTGTTGGTCTTGTCTCGGTTTTACTGGGTATTTCTGTGTTGGTCTTGTCTCGGTTTTACTGGGTATTTCTGTGTTGGTCTTGTCTCGGTTTTCGTGGGTATTTCTGTGTTGGTCTTGTCTCGGTTTTACTGGGTATTTCTGCGTTTGTCTTGTCTCGGTTTTCGTGGGTATTTCTGTGTTGGTCTTGTCTCGGTTTTCGTGGGTATTTCTGTGTTGGTCTTGTCTCATTGCTAATTCCATCTGAACACAAGGCTTTGGTTGGACCGGGGCAATAGCAGAAGACACTTGTTCAACGTGCCAAGGTGTCACGCAGAGGAACTGAACCCAGAACCAGGTGGTTGGGAAACGAACTTTTTAACCACACAGCCATGCTTGTGCCTATGTATTTTAGATTTTATCAATTACTAGCAGTATCGCCCGGCGTTGCTCGGGTTTGTAAGGGAAATAACTATATAAGCATTTTTAGAGAGTTATAGCCAAAAATAGCAAAAAAAATGCATTAAAGATGGAAAAAAAATGATGGTAAATTTTTTAAAAATCGTTGACTCATCGTAGACATTTTTAGAGAGTTACTTCCCTTATATAATAGCGGAAGAAATGCATTAAAATGGAAGAAAATGATGGTAAATTTTTTAAAAATCGTAGACTCATCGTAGACGCGCGCTAATACCCAGAAGGGTTCGATATGAATCACGACTATAAGATACCCGGTTTGGGTTAAACTGCACCGCAAAATGTGGGAGTAGTTAGGAATCTAAATCGTAGGAGACAGACACGCAACTTGACTTTTATATATAAAGATTTCAAAACTATAAGAATATGTCTTTGCGACCCTTTCAAAATAATACTGTGGACCATATACGAGAACCTTCTGTATGAAACAGTATCATAATCGCTCGCTAAGAGATAGATAGGTTTGTATCCCATCATTTGGGCCTGTCGCTATTTTCTGACTGGGGTTGGTGTTCATTATTAGTGTTGTAAAAGAAGAGAAATATCATCTATAAGGTAGAAACACCCCTGTGTCGCTGTTGTGTTTTCACATGGAGGCAGAGCAACTGTCATGTGATGGTTAAAAAGAGTGTTGGATGTGTAACGGGGATGAAAGTTTTCTTAGAAATAAAATATTTAAACCAGGTACAATATTTATATTTTTCAAATATATTTTCAAAACCCTTTGTCACGATTTGGACTAATAGATTATTATGATACCAATGGGACAAAAAAATGACTGTTGACGCGTCAGAGTCAAATATCAAATATATTCTCATTGCATTGGGTCATCCCATAAATAATGCGGTTTTTTAATATTTCTTATATTTTTGAAAATTAAGACAAACAAAGTCCTTTTTTAAATTCAAAATATACTCTCCTTCAATTTCTGCAATGCTCTTCATCTATCTGGTAGATTTGCAAGGCCCCTCTTCCAAAATTTACTCCTCCAATACTTGTTCTGACCTCATCTGTAGAATTCATATTTTTTCTGTCCAAATGATTTTATAGACTAAAGAATAAATGATAATGAGATGGGGTAATGTACGGCGAATATGGTGGGTGGGGCATCGTTTCCCATTCAAACTACTCCAGCCTTTGGAATGTCATCCTCGCTGTATGTGGCCGAGCTTTATTCTGATGGAAGAATACCTCTTCTCCTTATCTCCTCAAAGACATACATCATCTCGAAAGAGTCCAGAAGCTGGCTACCCGTATGGTTCATGGTCTCAAATATTTGTCCTATGAAGAAAGGCTGAGGACGCTCGACCTTTATTCTCTAGAAAAACGCCGCCGCCGTGGTGATCTCATTCTCGCCCACAACATCATAAGCGGAAAGTGTAACCTCTCGAAAGAGCTGTTCTTCACTCCTGCTCCAGAGCGTCGGCTGCGGGGTCATTCCGAAAAGCTCTACCTGCGACGATTTCATCTCAATCGAAGGAGAGAAGCTTTCTCCGTCCGGGTTGCGGATCCGTGGAACAAGCTGCCAGACGAGATGGTGAAGATGCCGACGACCGTTTTGTTCAAAGCCTCCCTTGACCTCAAGTGGCCTGAACTCTTTACATGAACACCACCCTGTACTTAACTCCATGTCCCCCTACATGGCCTTGCTATTTGCTTTTGAGCCAAATTAACTAACTAACTAACTAACTAACTACCTTTCGTCTTGGAACCAAAGATGGTCGTTTTCCTTCTAGCACTGACTTAAGCCGCTCGAGCAGCTCGCAGTAGATCTCCTTTATTATCGTTTGGTTTGGGTTTGAAAGTTCATATTCCACCAAACAGATAACTACACTTTACGTGGGTGAAAGACCGCCTATAGCCTAGGGTGCCAGTGTTTCTCCTTTCCCTACCCACTGTCTTCGGCGCTTGACATTTTTATAGAGAACCCATTTCTCGTCACCAGAAACTCTTTGGTTTCATAAATTGTTCATTCGTGACACGTGACAACAAAGAAGAGCACACATTCACTCTCTGCACACGATTAGACTCAGAAAGTTTGTGAGGAATTCATTGACCCAATTTGCTGACTTTTCCGATGGCACGCAGATGTCGATGAATGGTTGAATGACCAAATCTAAGCTTTTCTGCTAGTTTCTCAACAGTTATGATGGGATTTTGTTCTACCAGGACGTCCTAGTCAAGCTCTACAGATCTTCCAGGACGAGGCTCGTCTTTTCAGCTGTAGTTTCCGGCTCGGAATTTCGGGAACAACCGTTGACACTGGCTTACGCTTATTGTCTGATCCCCATATACTGCATTAATATTCGTCGCACTTTCCATAATGTTGTTACCTTTATTGAACTCATAAAGCAAAATATGCCGAATATGCTCCTTTGTCACTTACATTATAGCTTTGAAAAACTAACTGTTAAAATCGAACTGCACTCTTCAAAGCTTGCACTAAAAATAAGTACAAGGTAAAATTACTATCTGATTTTATAGCAAGTTGATGCAGGTTGTTTATCCCGTCCCGCCCCCGACCTTTAGTTCATGTAATTGATGACCCAATATAAATTCTCACCTTCATCACTAATTTCCATAAATATCGAACGTAGTGGGTTCTAGCCCACATGAATGATTTCTAAAATGAGCAATATGCTGATTCGGATACTATGAGAAAATATAGAAAAAAAACCCAGTGGTGGTGGGGGAAATGCGCTTCTCTTTGATAACACACATATAAAATGTGTGTATGTGGATGTCTATATATACTGTAATGTGTGAAGGGGCGTTTATAAAATGCCATTTGATGTAAAGGATACCGAGCTACAAAAGGGGCAGAATAACTGTTAGCCAGAAGCACTATATATTGTTTTGAATAATTTTTTATGTAGAAGACAGTCCATAGCTTAAACATTTAAACATCTTAAGCACGAATGACATTGACGTAAAGGTTTTGGTCTCACCTGGGTATCATAACAATAGTCTTTAGACATACTGATACTTATCTGCTTTTTCGGAAATGTTTGTTTTATGCTTAAGTACAAAACACTAACAGTATTTCTATCTGCCTCGATGATTAAGCATGGAGGCGCGTGGCTTAGTGGTTAGGGTGTGAGCATCATGATCGTTAGATTATGGTTTCGATTCCTGGACCGGGCGACGCGTTATGTTCTCGAGCAAAACACTTCATTTCACGTTACTCCAGTCCACTCAGCTGGCAAAAATAAGTAACGCTGCGATGGACTGGCGTCCGGTCCAGCTAGGGAACACATACGCCATAGAAACCGGGAAGCCAGGCCCATGAGCCTGGCTAAACTTTAAAAGGGGCGCATTTATTATTATTTCGATGATTAAGAACAACAGGTTGGGATATAAACAATTGAATCGACTGCAGTATCTTGTTGATATTTACATAGAACAGTGAAGCGTCTGACTTGATATTTTGAAGCATCCTGCCCGACACCTTACAAAAAATCGACCAGTGGCAAAACGAAGGAGTTTCTGCGTGGTCGCGCGATCAGCTTGAAATAGCAGCCAAATCTTCCTCAAGCAACACCCTCCCCCCTCTTAAAAATGTAAGGACACAAAAATATGGGCCTAGATACGTTATGCTCGCGGCTGAAAAACATTTGGTCAAAAGGCTTTTTAATTAAGGGAAATCCTTTCAATGAATACTTGAAAATAAAGCGGTTGTTTTTTGCGCTTCAAGAGAAATACGAAATATTAGCCATGTCTTTTTTGCACAAATATTCGACACTTGCCCAGGGTGCCACTGCGTGGCAACTTGGTCAAGTGTCTTCTACTATAGCCTCGGACCGACCAAAGCCTTGTGAGTGGATTTGGTAGACGGAAACTGAAAGAAGCCAGTCGTATATATGTATGTGTGTGTATATGTTTGTGTGTCTCTAATTGTCCCCCCAACATCGATTGACAACCGATGCTCGTGTGTTTACGTCCCCGTAGCTTAGCGGTTCGGCAAAAGATCTCGATAGAATAAGTACTAGGCTTACAAAGAATAAGTCCTGGGGTCGATTTGCTCGACTAAAGGTGGTGCTCCAGCATGGCCACAGTGAAATGACTGAAACAGGTAAAAGAGTAGTACAATTTCCTATCACATTCAAGAGTAAAGTAACTTCCTAATGTTGTATGTTGGTTTCAAATTTCGGCACAAGGCCAGCAATGTCGGGGAAGGGGGTAAGTTGATTACATCAACTCCAGAGCTCAACTGATATTTATTTTATCGACCCCGAAAGGAAAATAAGGAAAGTCGACCCCGGTGAAATTTGAACTCAGAATGTAATCTCGCCCGGCGTGTCAACGACTGCCAGCTCGCTGCTTTACTTGCTTTACTTTCTTAGTATATTACTGAGAATTTAGACGACGTCAACGGAATTTGAACTTCGAAACCGGCGCCTCAGAATATATATGCCGGCTAACAATAGAGTCAGCTCACCAAACAAATAATAGCGAAAGAAGCAATATTTAATCCACTCTTCTCTTGTCAGTTCCTGTCACTACACGCAGCTTTTCCTGACAATCTTGATAATGAGAGAATGTTATTATTTTAATATGAACAGTAGTCATCGAATCGTCAAGCACAGCTGGACGACAAGATTTGAAAGCTAGAGCAGATATAGAAGAGTGACTATTCTGTATAATCTTCAGAGATCATAGAGCAATTTTGTATTCGGAAAATATGTAATCCTAAAGGCAGATAATTATAAATAAGAGAATATCAAACGTGTGAAAACCGATTAAACTACAAGGAAATCCGATGAAATATTTCTTTTGGCATTCATGTGAGAAGTACCTCATTAAGCATACTAGAACATATACGGTCAGAAGAAAAAAATATTGTGAAACGAAAAAAGATGATGCTTGCTTGAGGCTACAGACATAGGGATTCCTATTCATGTTACCTATGCAACAACTTTCATAAATATAAAATTCATGCTTAGAAAGTATATAAAGAAACATATATACAAAACAACGCAAACAAAAATTACTTATTATAAACTGTTACCATATTGTGAAGAGGAAAGAAAAACAGCTACAAGCGTGATAAGTTAATTATACATACATCCATAGAAATGGGCCGAAATGGAATAAAGAATTGTATCGATTTCTTACATTGATACAAAGCCAGGCATTTGTAAGGCTTGGAGATATAATAGACTGAATCCATTTCCATATATTACTAGTGCTTATTGCAATGACTCAAGGAAGATGAAAAGAAAAGAAACTGATTTCAAATTATAAAGGGACACAACTACCTAATTCTTTTCAGTACTTCAGCATTTCGGTTATTCTGTTACTTAAAAAATAACAATGAAACGGCTTGTCAGTTGGTGTCAGTATGCAATAGACACATTTTAACGGATTATAAATGGTGAAAGACATAGTCAAGCCTGGTCTGTTTTGATGAAAAAAAAACTGGAATGTACGGCAACACTTTTAAGCCACCCCTCCACATTACCATGTCAACTCGTATCTCTTTAACTTTATCAACTAATACTACTAACAATAGTAATAATTTAATAATTCTTTCAACTTTAGGCACAAGGCCGGAAAGTTTATAGAGTGGGCGAGTTGATTACACCAATCTCAGCGCCCAACTTGTACTTATTTAATCGACCATGAAAGGATGAAACGCAAAGACAACCTCGGAAGAATTTGAACTCAGAATGTAAAACTAGAAGACTTGTTGCTAAGCATGTCATCCAGTGTGCAGACGATTTTACTTCTATATGTTCAAGGCCTGAAATTTTGCGGGGGGGGGGCAGTCGATTATATCGACCCCAGTACGCAACTGGTACTTAATTTATCGACCCCGAAAGGATGAAAGGCAATGTCGACCTTGGCTAAAATTGAACTCAGAACGTAAAGACAGACGAAATACAGACAGACGAAATATTTCTTTACTATCCACAAGGGGCTTAACACAGAGGAGACAAACAAGGACAGACAGACGGATTAAGTCGATTATATCGACCCCAGTGCGTAACTGGTACTTAATTTATCGACCCCGAAAGGATGAAAGGCAAAGTCGAGAGGGTCAATCGATTACATCGACCCCAGCGTTTCACTGGTACTTAATTTATCGACCCCGAAACGATGAATGTGAAGACGGACGAAATACCACTAAGCATTTTACCCAGCGTGCTAATGACTCTACCAGCTCGCCGCTTTAGTAATAATAATAATCCTAAAGGTGTATAAAACCTGAAATCTTGGCGGAGGAGACTAGTCGATTACATCGACCCAGTGTTCCACTTTATGTAGCGGATATAATGGCAAGGTTACCTGACAGTGCAGCCCCCTCGAAGACGTAAGCAGAGAAGACTCCAATTCAGTGCTGCTCGGAATACCGAAGCATTCATCAGTTTTGCATTACTCCTAGTATGCCTGCAAGGATGATATAGTATTCCTTACTAGTAACTATTAGTAGCTAGATTATCTATGTCCATTTGAGAGTTCAGTTCTAGACAAAAGATACCGAACCAGAAATCCGTCTGATGATCGACGGACAATTTCATTTGACCAACTACAGCTCTCACAAGGAATATATAACGAAAACATTTAAAAGAAAACAATAACAGCAGAGAAAAAATTAGCGAGGTAGTAAGATACTTCGAATTTCATCATTTTGCTAAATAATATATTTCTTTACTACCCACAAGGGGCTAAACATAGAGGGGACAAACAAGGACAGACAATCGGATTAAGCCGATTATATCGACCCTAGTGCGTAATTGGTACTTATTTAATCGACCCCGAAAGGATGAAGAGCAAAGTCGACCTCGGCGGAATTTGAACTCAGAACGTAGCGGCAGACGAAATACCGCTAAGCATTTCGCCCGATGTGCTAACGTTTCTGCCAGCTCGCCGCCTTGTTTTGCTATACTAATAGTGCCAAACTGTAACAATTATATATATATATTCTGTTCTTAATAAGAATGACAATAGATTGTTTATATTAAATTTGTTGCTTCCTCACTGGAATACTCTGCTCACATCTCTCTCTTTACGTCTCTTTGATTTTAATAAATTATAGAATCTCCCTTGGCATATTAAAGTTCCCATTCATTTTGTCTTTAACAGTAATGAAGCATCTTTAAATAAAGTTTAGAGGATTCATATGGGAAATTTGTATGTTACATGATATCATATAGGACTAATAAAACAATATTTTAAATTAGCAAATCCACAGACTTTTCTAAATTTTAGTATCAACATCTCTAATTAACAGCATTCAAAGAAAGCAGCCTCTTCAAATACAATGTTTACACAAAGCGTCAGCTCATATAAATCTAATCGATATACAAATAACGCTCCAATGTTTCCACGATTATTCCTTTTGAATAATGGAGTTTGAAGTTATAGTTAGTATTAGAGGAAGTCAAGTGTTTCATACAAGTGTTGCGTTTTTTTTAATGAACTTTAAGTATTGTTATACTTCAAATTAAATTATATAAAAATCATTGCAATTAGTTATTATTCCACATTTTAATTTTTGAGCTAACATTTGATAGATATGACATCATGGTATTTTCATCTAAGATGGAGACGAACACAAGTGTGTCATGCGACAGGTATGATAATTGTTAAACGATATACCTCTCTTAACATGAAACCAACAGAAGCCTGGATAACCCATAAATAAAGAATATTTATCCACCAAAGCAGTGCTGAACACTCGTTCTCCCTTTTCGATATTAACGTGTGTGTGTGTATACACACACACACACACACACACACACACACACACACACACACACACACACACACACACATACACACATACACGCACACACATACACACACACACATATTTGACATACTTGAAGTACAGGCACAGGCGTGGATGTGTGGTGAAAAGCTTACTTCCAAACCATATGGTTTCGGGTTCAGTCCCACTTCGTGGCACTTTGGACAAGTGTCTACTACTATAGTCTCGGGCCGACCAAAGCCTTATGAGTGGATTTGGTAGACGGAAACTGGAAGAAGCTCGTCATATATATATGCATGTCTGTCTTTGTGCCTCACCACCTCTAGATACTTGGTATTGATGTGTTTACATCCCTGTAACTTGGCGGATCGGTAAAAGAGTCCGATAGAAAAAGTACCAGGCTTAGCAAAAAAAAAAAAAAAAAAAGAAAAAGAAAAATTAAGTAATGGGGGTAATTAATTCGATTAAAAATTCTTCAAGGCGATGGCCCAGTATGGCCGCAGTCTAATGACTGAAACAAGTAAAAGACAAAATATAACAAATGTATGTGTGTTAAACGCTTGAAATTGCGCTATTCCATCTAAGGCAGGTTCCTTTAAAAATATAAAATGGTAAAATATAAAATATATATCAAAGCTAGGCAAAACGGAATCGCTCAAGAAGTGAATGAAAACGACAGATACCGACATTTTACAGTTTTTTCTGCTCCTTGGTGTCGTGTACTCTCATCTCATGTTCGAAACAAATTCGCAACAGCCAGCCAAAACTGTATACAATTTGATAATGTTTACATTATTTTAATGCTTCTAACATGAAATTTCTGTTTTGTTCAACTTGTGCGACACTTTTTCACATCAGCAAATAGATTTTTACACAACTTGTATATACTGCTGTTTGGGTGTTACATACTCGTGTCGGAAGTGAGGCAAGTACACAGTATCAATGAACAGCAAAGATTACAGAACATCGGTATCTGTCATTTTCATTCACTTCCGGGGCCATTTTCTTTTCATCTAGCAGTATAATGTGCTTTGTAACTCCATACGTCTTTAAAAGAACCTACCTTAGACGAAACACTGCAGCTATAAATCTTTAACTACGCATACATTGCGTATGTGATATTGATAACGTTTACATTATTGAGCTGCCTCTAACACAAAATTTGAATGTGCGTGTGTGTGTTTGAGTATGTGTGTGTGTGTATGTGTGTGCACGTGCATGCGCATTATGGCTCTGTGAGAGGAGGAACACCAGGGTTGATAATATTTGCAGGGAGGCTGAGACTTCTGGTGGTAACAGATGAAGAGTAACAACAGAATACACTGCCAGAAACGAAGCACAGTTTTAAAGACCCAATTTTCGATGGCGCGACAGTAATAAGGAAAATAAATAAGAATAAAACATAGTTTTTTGCGTTAGGAAGCGACAAAAATCAATTCTATCGAAAACATTAAAAGCAACTGAAACAGTAAAACACGGAACTGTAGAATCTCAGTTATGTAAACTCGATTCCATTTTCAAATGAAGACCGAAATAGACACTGGCTTTCATCTCTCCGGGATATATGAAATAAGTACCATTAATAAACTATACATTTTTTTATTACATAATAGGCTTTCCGTATTACAGTCTATGATTTAGACTATATTAGATTTTTTTTCATAATTTACTGGTTTGTGATTCGTGTGTTATGACTAATAGTTAATTCAATATTTTTGCAACCAAGATACTTCCTTATTTATAACACACACATTGTTACCTAACTTTTTTCATTTTTTATTGTTGATTATGTTTTTTTTTTAATTATTGCTATATCATACCATATGGTATTGCATGATATATATTGGCTCCTTAATTTAACACGTGACCAAAATTCGAAATGATCCCCCAGTACATGATGGATACTTATTTTATTACAATTGGAGTCTAGCTAAATATTCGCAACCAGGGGTACTCCGTTAGAAGCAAAGTTTAACGGAGTTTGTATGATTTTCAAGGGAAAGAAACAAAAAACTCTTTCGCTCTTTTACTTGTTTCAGTCATTTAACTGCGGCCATGTTGGAGCACCGCCTTTAGTCGAGCAAATCGACCCCAGGACTTATTCTTTGTATGCCTAGTACTTATTCTATCGGTCTCTTCTGCCTTCCCTTCTCTTCTTCTTCTTCTCTTCTTCTTCTTCTTCTTCTTCCTCTTCCTCTTCTGCTACTACTACTACTACTACTACTACTGCTACTACTACTACTACTACTATCCCGTTCCTCCACTAAACCTCTTTTTTCTTCTCTCCCACTTCCTTCCCTCTCACTTTCTCTTCTCCTTCTTCATCCTCTTTTCATTCTTTCGGTTCTTATCCTCCATCCCCGATATCCTTCTGTCCACCCTGCAACTCCTCGTCCTCCTTCCTTTCCTCCCACTCCTACTCACATTCCTTCTACTCTCCATCTTTATCTCTATTATCTCTTTCTCGCTCTTCGCTTCTGTCCTTCTTTCTATCTCATCCCCTTCTCCTCATCGTACGCTCCCTCATCTTCCTAATCGTTCATCCGCCATCACTCGTCCCCCACTCTCATCATACCTTTGTCCTTCCCCCCATTTCCATCCTCTTAATTTCTCCCCTCCTCCTCCTTGTCTTCTTTCATTCATCCTATATCCCTTTCAACATTACACACAACGTACCTGTGTTTACCCTATTATCTTAAAAGTCGATTAGAAGGAAGGTACAATATGTATATATATATATATATTGTGCAATATAGGCTTATATACGCGCGTGCACACACACATACACACATGCACATGCACACATGCACACATACGCTCCGACATGTACTCACACATAGATGAGAGACGATGAGAATTGTAGGAAGAAGAGGAACGTCAGAACATCAGAGCTGGTTGAGAAGATTCGCAATTTTCTGGATGAAGACTATTGTGTGTCTATAATGACAATAAACGTATAGTTTGGAGTTGGTGTGGTGACTGTACACAGAATTATTCATAAAGATCTGAACATAGGCAAAATTTGTGCAATGTTAGTTCTTAGAGTGCTCAGTGATAAGCATCCTGGTAATCAACTGATTGGTATCAAAACTGCCCCTCACCCATCCTACAGATGTGTGTGTGTGTGTGTTGTGTGTGTGTGTGTGTGTGCGTGTGTGTGTATGTATGTATACACACATACACACGACGAGCTTCTTTCACTTTCCGTCTATCAAGTCCACTCACAAGGCTTTGATCGGTCCGGAGCTATAGTGGAAGACATTTGCCAAAGGTGCCACATAGAGGGATTGAACCTAGAATTACGTGGTTAGGAAGCAAACTTCTTACCAAGCAGTCATGCCCGTGTCCTGTATGTGCATCCATGCCAGTAGCCACTACTCAACTTCCGTCAATGAAAAACTCCTATTTCATTTTGAAGACCTTGCGTGTGTACAATTTTTTCCTTTGTAGTTGTAAGACATCTACAAAGCTAACCCACAAAGATATACATATTCTCTACGCATACAACGTATGCAAATAGTACATACAACACATACACAGCGCACGCACATAACACACAATCTTACACCGAATTACCCACGAAATACGACCAATAACACTCACAATCCGTACGTAACATCTAGAAGTAACACGCAACATGAGCTGATCAGTGAAGCTTTTTGCAGTTTATTTTCTTGAAGTAGATGATACTATTTTAAAAAAATTTCACTCACAAGGCATTGGACATTCAAATAATGTGGTAATACAAACTTATTTTAGATGCTTCAACCCGCAAACAGGTGGTTTTGAAGCGAAGTTATTAATCCCTTGATAGTATGCTTCATCTATCATCTATCTATCTATCTATCTATCTATCTATCTATCTATCTATCTATCTATCTATCTATCTATCTATCTATCTATCTATCTATCTATCTATCTATCTATCTATCTATCTATCTATCTATCTATCTATCTATCTATCTATCTATCTATCTATCTATCTATCTATCTATCTATCTATACATGTGTGTGTGTTTGTGTGTGCGTGTGTTGTGTTGCATGTGTGTGTGACTGTGTGTATGCATGTAAGCATGCATTTATGTATGTGTTCATGCATTTTTGTCTCTATGCATATATAAGTAAATACATACACTATGTATATACATACATCACGCAGTACCGTAGTATAGCATCAGATACACTCAGGAATAGCCTTAATCAAATATCACTTTAGATCATCCAACAAAACGTTTACTGAACACAATCTCAGGGTCATTTACAATAGTACGAAGATATCGGCAGCATAATAACGGGTAAACATTGAAGATCCACCAGAATCACATCCAGCCAGCCAAATGCAATTTCAGGACAAAGGAAACCTGTTTCCTAATGGAAAATGCTAAACCAAAGCGAAAGTGAAAACTGAAGGGGAGAAAGGGAAAAAAAAACCCCAAAAAACAAAGTCAAACCTTTTATATCGATATGAGCGAAGGCAGCTTTAAAAACCGTATTCCACATTAATAATCTACATTTGGTGCAGTTTTATCTTAGATATGTCTGTCAATCTAATGACGGATGCATTATCCAATACGCTCGACGGAAATGAAGTAAGAACTAGCTACAGAGGAAGCCATGTAATAGCCAAACAAACCGATACTTTAAAAACAAATGGAAATAGATATTGTCAAAATGTTGTCATGAAAACAAATTTTACTCGGTAAACTACAGAACTGAACATGAATCTGATATATCTTCTGGGTATAAATAAATGGAAACAACTATAAGTGTATATGATATCGTATCATAACACTGAACGGCAATGACAATTCGTTAATATTTTAAAAAAAATTCTCCTTTGGCATATCAGCTGATAAGCGACTCCGTTGTGCAAACGCTTCATATAATAGAAAAATCGTCAACATTATTTATAATAATCATATTTACTTAACTCAACATGTTGTTACCGTAAATCCACGTGTATAATCCGCATTTTCCCCCAAAATTTAAAGGTCAAAATCCCCAGTGCGTACTATATACGAGGTTAAACATGAAAAATATTTTCTAAGCAATGTCCGTGTCTCTATTTGCTGTCCGACGCATTTTGTGATGTCGGACGCGAAAATACCTTAAGCTAAGGATGAAAGCAATGAAGTCATAAAAGAATCATCCATAACTTGCAGTAAGCAACATTTATTGAAATAAAAGTATTCAGAACACAGAATATCATGTAACAAAAACAATTTGCAAACATTTACATTCCCATATAACAGTTAAGAACATCAACATCACCATTATTGTATTACGCATGCACGGAAGTGTTTGTTCGACTAGGTGCTGCTGGCTTAATTACGTACGACTCAAGTTAGAGAAGGGGTGCGTATTATACACAAGGTTTAGGTTTTTCAGCAGTACAGCCCCCTAAAAATCCCCTGCGTATTATACTCAAGGGCGGACTATACTCGAGGATTTACGGTACTTTTAATTTCTTCATACTACTACTTGCAAACATAATAGCGCTTCCTTTTTCATTGAGTCGGTCGAGAGATATGATATGGGCTGCGTCCATGTCAGTCGCAGGCTCTCCGGGATTACTGGTATTGAATAGGTATCAGTAATCCACGGCAAATTGCAAGTCGATAGTTGCAAGTAAAACGTGTATAACGTGGAGAGTTGAGAAGGGGACGTTCTTAGAGAGGGAGGAACAGGCAACCGGGATCTGATATATCTTCTGAGCATAAATAAATGGGAGCAACCGTAAGTATAGATGATATCGTATCACAGTACTGAATCGCACTGGCAATTCGTTAATATGTTAATATTAATAAAAAAAAAAATTATGTTGGCATACCAGCTGATGAAACTACTCTGTAGGAACGAGTGCAGCAAGAACTGGGCAGTAGAAGCCATTGGAGTATCAGTCGAAAATCACAGAACAAAACACACACACACACACACACACACACACACACACACACACATATATATATACACACACACTTTCACATACACACACAAGTACACATACACCACACACATTCTCTCTCACGCACGCATATACACAAACATACACAAGCATGCACGCACACATACCCGTACATATGCACCTTACACACTCTCTCAGACACACACACACACACACACAGACACACACACATACACACACAGACACACACACATACACACACACCACACACACACACACAGACACACACACATACCACACACACACCACACACACATACACACACACACAGACACACACACACACACACACACACACACACACACAACATACACACACACACACACACACAGACACACACACACACACACACACACACACACACACACACACACAACACACACACATACACACACAGACACACACACACACACACATACACACACAGACACACACACATACACACACACACACACACACACACATACACACACACACACACACACACACACACACATACACACACACACACACATACTCGTAGATAGCTAAGACATACTTCTAAGTTTAACAGCGAATAATTCTAAGAGATACAAAATATATTTATTGATTCTATCAAATACAATTCTGTATTTTTTTGTTTTTTTTCTTCATAAAATTTCAATTTTTCTATCCGTCTTCTCCTTTCCAGTACACACTCACACATACTAACACACACCTATATATATTTACTCACATATACTATACGCATAAATCTATTCATACATAATACATTTATGCTTTATACACATATACAGAGTGTACGTACGCATGTATGCATACACAGATACCTAAATATATTTAAAACGATTAACTATATCAAGACAGTCGGCAGGCGAACTCAAGTCTTAAAAGGTTTTAATTTTAACCCAAACATATTCACTTACACACAAACACACACACACACACTCACACATATACACAAACACACACACACACACGCTCACACATATACACAAACACACACACACACAGAAGCAATCACGCACGCACATACACATACATGGAAGTATGTAAGAGAAATGCTATTCAAAAGATATTGAATACAAATAAGAATAACGTATTCTTTTTATTTATTCCTTTTACTTGTTTCAGTCATTGACTGCGACCATGTTGGAGCACCGCCTTTAGTCGAGCAAATTGCCCCCAGGACTTATTCTTTGTAAGCATAGTGCTTATTCTATCGGTCAGTTTTGTCGAACCGCTAAGTTACGGGGACGTAAACGCACCAGCATCGGTTGTCAAGCGATGTTGCGGGGACAAACATACAAACATACACAGACACGCACACATATACGACAAGCTTCTTTCAGTTTCCGTCCTTCAAATCCACTCACAAGGCTTTGGTCGGCCCGAGGCTGTAGTAGAATACACTTGCCCAAGGTACCACGGAGTGGGACGGAACCCGGAACCTCGTGGTTGGCAAGCAAGCTACTTACCACACAGCCACTCCTGCGCCTATAATGATGACTTATAGATAGACATAATGATGCACACTCAGTGAAGACAAGTAAATCATAGATAAGTAAGTGGGAATACTAATAATGTCATAAAGCAGCGAGATGGCAGAATCGTTTGCGCGCAGGGAAAAATGCTTAGCGGCACTTCGTCCGTCTTCAGGTCCTGAGTTCAAATGCCGCTGGGGGCGACTTTGCCTTTGGTTAAGGTATTTGGCTAATGATCCTAAAGTCATGATTTCGATTACCGGTGATGCGTTGTATCCTTGAGCAAGACACTCTATTTCACGTTGCTACAGTCCACTCAGCAGGTAAAAATGAGTAGTTTCTGTATTTCAAAGAGTCAACCTTGTCCCATTCTGTCTGTCTGTCTGTCTGCCCCCCCCTCTCTCTCTCACACACACATGCACGCGGTTTCTCGTTATAGGCGTTTACATACATTATGTCCGCTATGACACCCAAGTAAACCGATGTTTATAAAAAAAAAGGATTTTAGTAGCATAGGAAGTGCAATATTCTGTTAGTATGTCACGAAAGAAGTGATATAAATATACGAAACATGCAATAGTATTTAGCTTAGAGCTTTTGCTTAACCTTTGAAATAATTACGAAATCCTCAGTAGATGGATGGACGTTGACGAAACATTTCATATGAAGTTCGAATAAAAATATTTTTCAAGGTTTCCAATTTTCTCTCTCTCAGTCCCCCACTGTTTGTTTATCTATCTATCTATCTATCTATCTATCTATCTATCTATCTATCTGTCTGTCTGTCTGTCTGTCTGTCTGTCTGTCTGTCTGTCTAACTATCTATCTATTCATCCCTTCCTTCCTTCTTTCCTTTCTCCTTTCGTGTTTGTAGATGATGTGACCTTTGCTCTCAACACTGTCCTTCGTTCGACAGCACACGTTCTAGACGTCCTGTGCATGAAAATCTATGTTATTAAATCGCTTATGTAGCTTTACGACTAATAACAAAACACACGTGTACACACACACACACTCTCTCTCTCTCTCTCTCTCTCACACACACACACAAAATAGCGATGCAGGATGTACGACGCTCGCAGCTTATCACGTATGAGTCTCTAGGAAGGACGAACGCATGTGCAGGCAAGATTTATTTTACGGAAGGCCAACATGAAACCCTACATCCTTAAATCACACTTATACCTTTAAAACTAATATACACATGCTTACAACTCTCCCCTCTTCATGCCACCTATGTTTATCCCAGAGAATGGCCACTGACAAAGACCTTTACAACCTGGCACGGTGTCGTGGCAGCAGTTGTCAGAAAACAAACAGAGCCAAAACCGACATTGCAAAGCATATTGTTTCACCCTCTAATAATTCCGGCAGTCCATGCGCTAGTTTGGCATTATCTTGTCAACCTCGAAAGGACGAAAAATAAAGTTGACATCGGTGGGATTTGAACTCAAAACGCAACGCAGAGAATCGGGATAAAACCCGTGTGATGCTCTATCCGATGAGCTGGCAAAATCGCTGGGAGCATTTCGTTCGTTTTCTTTTTTTGTACTGAGTGCAAATTCCGCCGAGGTTGGCTTTGCCTTTCGTCCTTTCGGTTACGATAAGATAAGTAACACTTGAGCGCAGGTGTCGATGTAATTAACTTGCCCCTCCCCACGAATTACTGGCCTTATGTCAAAATTTGAAGCCAATATATGTGTGTGCGCGTGTTTGTATTCATACATACATACATACATACACACACACACACACACACACATATGTATATATATATATACATATATAAATAAAAACTTGGAGAAGAGAAATAGAGAAATAACGCGTGCGTTCGGTCATATAGTAATATAATAAATAAATAAAATATATGCATATATACATACATATATGTACATACTTAGATCTACGTGTATATATACATGCATACATATATATATATATGAGTACAGAAAACCACAAATAAACGTAGAACACAACGAGAGACGAGAACATAAAATCAAACAAGGAAACGGACTTTTTTAAACAACGAAAAAACAGAGTACAGGACAAACAATACGAGGAAAATTCCCCTTCATCAGCTGTCCCTGGTTCGACTCAAAGTG
>NC_042997.1:177417673-177435173 GCF_006345805.1 Octopus sinensis
ATAGGCATCACAAAGGGAATATTCCAGACAGATAGTCTTTCTGTACTTCTTTTCATTTTGGCACTGAATCCATTATCGTTCCTACTGCAAGAAACGAGCTAGGATCTTCAGCTGCCAGAAATATCAATGTAACTCATAATTTCTTTGTAGACGACCTGAAGATTTATGTTAAAAGTGTTAACAATGCCAAAACAAAACAAAACAAAAAAACAACTGGAATTAATAACAATTTCATCTGATATAGGTATGGAATTTGGCCAAAAGAAATGTTCATATTTGGTTATAGAACGAGGAAAGTCAGTCCCCCAAACTTAAAACCGGTGAGTCAACGGTCTCTCTATCTCCCCCATTCCGCACAAAGAATGTTACAAGTACCTAGGCATAGACGAAAACGTGTCATATGAAAGCACTGTGAATAAAGATAGAGTGACCCAAGAATATTACACCAGACTTAGGATAATATGGCAGTCGGAACTCTCCTTTTACAACAAAACAGTATCCCGCAATGCATTTTCAGTACCAGTGCTGATCCCAATATTTGGGATACTTGATTGGTCTGTAGGGGAAATCCACTCCGTAGGTATCAAAATCCACAAAATCGTAACAACAACTGGGAACTTCCACAAAAACAGTGATGTTGACAGGCTCTGTCTAAGAAGAAATGAAGGTGGTAGAGGCCTGAGAGTCCTGAGATCAGTGTAGACGACCCTCGAATGTCGTATCATTCAGGCAGCACCTGCTAAACAACAGCAGCAAAAATAAATGTATAAATGCAGTCCTGAAAAGTGAAGTGAGCAACATTGTACGAGTTGGCAGTGAACTCCTCAAGAAACACTCTCTTCCTGATGATCTCATATACAGCCCCAAAACAGCTGGCTCTCTTACCTCAGAGAAGACCTGGATGGAAAGCACTCAGCATACAAAAAAGAAAGAAAAAAGATCAAGTATGGGTATGTTGTCCGGAAGCTGGAAGAAGACAGTGGAATTGACACGAAGCGCAGCCTTTCTTGGAAACAAGACCACTACATCTCATCACACTTTGAAGGCTACGTGTTTGCAATCCAGGAACAGGAGATTGCCACAAAGTACCCGGCGAACGAGAGAGACAAGTGACACTCTTGTAATCCCAAGGTGCAACCGCATGTGTAGGCTATGTCATGATTCTGTGAAAGACGTTACACATGTGATTAGCAGCTGTCCTAAAATGTCACGGTACTACCTCCCTATGCGGTACGATGTTGTTGCTAAAACAATTTAAAATGCCATCTACAAAAAAAAAAAACTGTCCTGAAAAAT
Source organism: Octopus sinensis (assembly GCF_006345805.1). Classification (NCBI taxonomy): domain Eukaryota; kingdom Metazoa; phylum Mollusca; class Cephalopoda; order Octopoda; family Octopodidae; genus Octopus; species Octopus sinensis. The sequence continues at coordinate 177,418,970 of NC_042997.1, forward strand.
ACTGTTATGGAATACGTTCATAAAGACCGACTCAAGGAAGAATACTGGTGGAATATTCCCATCAAATCTTCTATCAAATGTAAGCATAACAGGTCCGATATTGTTGTTTGGGACTGAGGGGCAAAGGTATGTACCTTCATAGAGGTTACCTGCCCTGCAATTATAAATATCTCTTTGAAAATCGAAGAAAAAGAGGATATCTATGGACAAGTGCTTCGAAAACTCCAGCTTCTATATCCAGACTATGAATTCATATTCATACCAATAATAATGGGAGCACTAGGTTTTGTTAGTAAATGCTTAAAGGAGAATCTGGATAAACTGGGATTTTCAGAAAGAGAAATTGACCGGCTGATTCGTTCATTACAAGTGCAATCTGTGAATGGAATAATTAAAAATATGTAAGACTTTTCTCAAGTTCTAAATGTGTGTATTAGTCTGTGTTAACTACATCCCAAAGATGGAATGTTGTAACTTTGTTGGAAACCGGCTCCCTCCTCTGTGGAAGATTTATAATAATTAAAAAATAAAAGACATACATACATACATACATACATACATACATACGAACACACGCGCATATTTGCTGTATCAGTTACATCAAAGAATAGTACTTTGTAGTCATCTGTTTTTTAATATGTGTGTACTTACATCCATGACATTTGTTAAAAGTTTACAACGACTGTGAAATTTACTGTTATGTTCCATTACAATAAAAGGTCAATTTGAAACCGACAAGGAATAAAAAAAAAACAGAAAGAAAAGAATACTCCTGAAATTACTAAGATTTATCCTATTACATCAACGAATAGAGTGTGATAGCGATTGACATTAGGAACACTTTGATCAAGTCACATAAAACTTTTTAGTACAGAACCCACCTAATTTCCCTTCAAATTCAGAAATCAATCTTCAAAATCAATATCGCTGACGTATATGGGGAAATATCTCTAGGCTAGTTGAGTGTGATGTTCTCTGTCGATTCCTGGAAGGTTGAAATCTATGGTGATCCATTCAATATAATATTCACTGCCTTTCACAAAGGCAGTGAATATCATATCTCTTTATTTCTGGTTGTTAAGATCGTATCGTCTTCTCCGTAGCCAAGACGAAACCAATATTCATAAATATGTACAAGGTATAATAGTAAAAGACTCACCAAGACAGCGGTAGTGTCTTAGGGATATCAAAATTATCGAACTCAGAAAAGTGAACCAACTACATCGATAGCATCAGTCTGAAAAGAATAATAATAATAAAAACAGCTACGCTTATTTATTCACACATATTTAATTTGTTGCTGATGAGTATTTTAACAGATTACTGTCCTAATCTAAACGATCTAATGGACTGATAATTTTCATAGGAAGTTTAGGAATTTTGAAAGTTGCCGAATAGCATTTTCATCCCATGAAGTGACGCAGCGCGCCGAGTAAACGAAGCGTCGGATAAGCAGCCAAGTAGGAGGCCAGCTTTTCGTTTCCTTTGTCTCTGTTATCTTATTTCCACGAACAAAACTTAACCTTCAATAGCCCAGTTAACGATGCAAGTAAGTGTTGCATGTTCGGAAATTTTACCCCTGAAAACAGCGTCAACATTTCGGAAAGTTCGCAATGCAAATTCTACCTAATTTATCAAAGTAGTTCAGAGGAGAAGATCCTTCCAGTCAATCTCATTCGTAATTAGATACTTTTGATCAGAAGTAAAAGCATCATACAAAATCGTTGAAGTTGATTGAATTTATGGACACGGTTCAATTTGAAATTAGGAAACCATGCTATTTTCAGCTAATCTAACTGTATGAAGTTAAATAGATTCACGCATAAATATGTGGTCTGCGTTGATTTAGGAGGCTATCTGAAAACTCGGACGTTATGACAGTCACGTCTTGTCAAAGGGTATCAGCGATGTAAGAGAACTGAAATCGTTTTTACCAAGAAACGCAACTGGCTTGCTTAGTTTGGAGATGTATCTATGACGGTTGTTGCAATAATTTCTTACTTTAACGAAAGGTTTGGTTGAGGTTGTTGACACATTCTACTGGAAATATGAGATGACAAATACAATATCATATTTTACCTCACAAAACCTAAATGTAGGTGTAGGAGTGGCTGTGTAGTAAGTAGCTTGCTTACGAACCACATGGTTCCGGGTTCAATCCCACTGCATGGCACCTTCGACAAGTGTCTTCTACTGTAGCCTTGGGCCGACCAAAGCCTTGTGAGTGGATTTGGTAGACAGAAACTGAAAGAAGCCCTTCGTGTATGTATTATATATATATATATTATATATATATATATATATATATATGTATGTATGTATGTATGTATGTATGTATGTATGTATGTATGTATGTATGTATGTGTGTATATGTTTGGCCCCCAAATATCACTTGACAACCGATGCTGGTGTGTTTACGTCCCCGTAACTTAGCGGTTCGGCAAAAGAGACCGATAGAATAAGTACTAGGCTTACAAAAAATAAGTCCTGGGGTCGATTTGCTCGACTAAAGGCGTTGCTCCATCATGGCCACAGTCAAATGACTGAAACAAGTAAAAGAGTAAAAGAGTACTGAAAGAAAGGCATGATACTGAAATTAACGGATATTACAGCGATGAATGTAGAATACACGAATGCAAATATTTCGAACCTAGTGAGCAACTTGTCACAGGTAGTATTTAAACTATAAATATAATAACACTCACAGCTTCAGTTCTACTTCTTTATTGTTAGTCAATTGGTTAAACATTTAATAAATTAACTAAACGATCGTTTGTTTAACGTGCAGTTTAAACAATCAATCGGTTGTTTGTTAGTCGAAGTTCTTTCGTCGCTTTCCGCGACCATTTCAATGACTTCGTAACTTTCCTTCTCGATACAAGGCCACAAGGTTTGCAGACAAAATGTGTTTCAACACGTAAATTCGAATCAAGAATTTTGCAAACCAAATACAAAAACGGAATATAAAGAAGTGCAATACACTAGTATAACGCGCTCTACTCTTTCCAGCATGCCATCAAGATTTTTAAAGTTCCTATACGATACTTTTTAACATAGGAACAAGGCAAATTGGATCTTTACCTTTTGACCTACAGATTTAAAATATAATTTTTTGTAACTAAACACTTTCAAACTTCGGACACTAGTAGAATGTGTCATATAAAACATCTTTTACTCTTAGCATTTTTCAGAAAAACATATTTACGAAGTAATTTCACGTTAAAGTAGTCGTATTTCGGTAATTTCAACCAATCAATGACGTGTATTCAGCTGAATGAAATTACTGCCGTTGTTTGTCAACAAGAACTTCCAGCGGTGTACTTTTCGTTTGTCACTGTTATTCATGACATCGTTCGTGCGTTTGTACTGGTTTTAGCTTTAAGGTTTTAGGGTTAGGGTTAGGATTTTAGGGTTAAGGTTAGGATTTTAGTGTTAGGGTTTTAGGGTTAGGGTGTTAGGGTTAGGGTTGTCATAAATAACAGTGAGAAGCGAAAAGTACACCGCCGGTAGTTCTGGTTGACAAACAACGGCAGTAATTTTATTCAGCTGAATACACGTCATTGATTGACTGAAATTACCGAAATACGACTACTTTAACGTGAAATTACTTCGTAAATATGTTTTTCTGAAAAATACTAAGAGTAAAATATGTTTTATATGACACATTATACTAGTGTCCGAAGTTTGAAAGTGTTTAGTTACAAAAAATTATTTTTTAAATCTGTTTGTCAAAAGGTAAAGATCCGGCAAATTACTTATGTTGTCTTCTTTAGACTTCAGAAAAATGAAAGACAAAGATGACATCGAAGGGATATGAACTCAGAACTTACAGGAGTGTAATAAAATATCACAGAGTATTTTGTTTGCTACTCGACTGTTTCTATCACCCAAACAAAAATATTGGGAATTCATTTAAATGTTTTATTTCCATTGTAATGAAAATTTTGCCCTGACCATAATGTTTGTGTTCGAGTAATAAAGAAAATTAATTTTCATATTCATTTAAAAGTCATGATAAGATTTCTGAAGCTTTATTAAATTGATTCTTTACATATCAGATTTAATAAAAAATAATATCAGTTTGCCTCCACGCGAACCATATTACACATATTTTTGCATAAAACAAGCAAGAAAAAAAAGACTGTAATTAAGTAGTGACATCAACAAATATTGCAAAATTTTAATTTTAATTTTTTAACTGTAATTAATTTGTTTACTACATTCTTAAGCAGTGTTTCTTGGATGAATTATTTTGGCCTGCTTTACAAATGAGATAATAAAGAAAAGTCGTGAGGTCGTTTTGAATATAAATGATGGCGAGAATGGTGATTTGGAAGAATTAGCAGAGTGTCAGAACTATAATGTTTACGGTGTTTAGTTATGGAATACTGTGTTCTAATTTTGATCGTATCCGATGGTGACTAAAAAAATATCTTTAATTATTTAGGAGGGTTGTGTCGATAAAATAATCAACTGTAATATAAGAGTATTTGAAATAATTGACGGTGTCCAGTAAATTCATTGATAAATTACAACGTGGTAAATACATCCTCTGTAATTTCATCGCAAGTAATTATACCGTAGGTAAAGAAATCGCAAATAAATTCATGTTCATAGGGCGGCGCGCTGGCGGAATCATTAGCACGCCGGGCGAAATGCTGAACTGTATTTCGTCTGCCGCTACGTTCTGAGTTCAAATTCCGCCGAGGTCGACTTTGCCTTTCATCCTTTCGGGGTCGATAAATTAAGTACCAGTTACGCACTGGGTCGATATAATCGACTTAATCCGTTTGTCTGTCCTTGTTTGTCCTCTCTGTGTTTAGCCCCTTGTGGGTAGTAAAGAAATAGGTATTTCGTCTGCCGTTATGTTCTGAGTTCAAATTACACCGAGGTCGACATTGCCTTTCATCCTTTTGGGGTCGATAAAATAAGTACCAGTTACGCACTGGGGTCGATGTAATCGACTTAATCCGTTTGTCTGTCCTTGTTTGCTCCCCACCTATGTTTAGCCCCCTGTGGGCAATAAATGAATAAATTCATGTTTATGCTGAAAACAATTTTGATAGATTCTTCGTCAAACTTTTTAACCGCAGAGTAAATACATCGCTAAACAATATTTAATGTTTTTTTTTTTTGCTTATTCGCACAGTAAATATGTCGCATTTCGTTAACAATGAATAGATATAAAAGACAAAAAGATTATTGATTAACGAATATTTTATGCACAACATAACGTTCGCTACAATATCCAAGCTAAATTTAATGAAAAACTATGAAAGATTCGAAAATAATCTCCGTTATTTTTCTGTTTGAGAATAGTATACCAAGACGTATTTAAATAATGTGGAAGTTCAAGAGATGAGGCTGTATATATATCTTTCCTTCTCCTATGTTTCCGACGAAGAGCTCCGCTCGAAACGTTAAACCCTTCTTTTCCGAGCGTCCAATAATACTTTATTTGTTCCACGTCCTCGCGTTGTTGTGTTTTTTGTTTTTTTGTGTTTTCTTGTTTGGATTAACTATATATATATATATATATATATATATATATATATATATATATATATATAATATATATATATATATATAATATATATATATATATGATTGTACGTATGTATATATGAATGAATAATATATATATATATAATATATATATATATTATATATATATATATATATATATATATATATATATATGTATATATATGAATACACACACACACACATATATATATAAGATTCTGGAATGGAGTGCTACGTCTGTTTCATAGCTAGCAGAACCTTGGAAGCAGTAATTATCCAAACGAAAGTTAATCCGCTAGTTACTCGTCGGTCCAAATTTTGGATTTCTATTTGCATACTCAGTAACCCGTACTGCTATAAAACTATTTTTTCAGCTTATCGAATTTCGATTAGGGAATGATTTACAACCTTGTACGTCAATAAACTACTATTGTTTCTGAAAGTTGTTTTATTTTATACCTTCTACAGACTGCTCGAAGCTTATTATCTTACTGTATCTTGATCCTTGGATCTTATACCCAGGTCTATTCCCCATTTTTAGGAGCGGGTAGCCACAACAAGACACTCACCAGGCATTCCATTCATTTCCCAGCTCAAAGAGGTGAGCCCCAGCTATGCACGGGTCAATGTATAGAAAGCAACCCCTAATATCAGCAGCTACGTCCGACAGCATATGCTAGTTTATCCACGTCGCATCATGCTGGTTCCGTACCCCTTTAGCAATATGAAATTCACTCATTCGTCCACAAACACTCTTCAAGCTTTCGTATCATTTATAAACTCTCTTGCCTCTCCAACACCTCTAATCACCTGGGTATAACTGTAAACTACATCCGGTAGTGGGACCCTGGTTTCGGGGTTTGGGAAGTGTGGAACTATCTCTTAGCCACTAGTGTTTCCAGATCTACTTCGACCTGAAGTGGTAACACCTGTAAGGGTCTCAGCTATGGGTTAACTAGCAACCCCTAACCTGAAACTGAGAGGAAGGCCGGTAAAATGCAGTTGCCATATTCCCTATGTGACGTGAAAGGCGACTAAAAGGGGTGGAAGCGAGGTAACTGGGAATCCACACCTCCTAGTAGTCGCACATTCCTAAAAAGGCAACATACACACGTGTGTGTGTCTAATGTACCCCTGAAACGATCGTTGGAACACCTTATCGTCCTCTAACATGTTAGTCAAAACTCTTTTCTATATACTTTAAATTTTTAAAAACGTCTTTTTTCTTTATTCCATTATTATTTTTATCTATATTCTATTATTACTATGTTTACATATCTATGTATCTATATGTCCATTTATATTTTTAGTATTTCATGTATATTTTTAGCATTCATATATTCTTATATTTCTATATATGTTTCTGATTGGACAAATCTTGTTTTATCCTAATGAAACCCGTATATGTATGTGTTAATCGTAGTCTGCCAGATTATAACCATTATATTTGTCTAGGCCTCGGGTTCGTCTTGAGCACTTCTACGCCATCTATGTTTTTCGAAAGAAAATTATATATATATATATAATATATATGATAGGGTGTTCTGTTATTGTTCTGCAGCAAGAAATATGGTGGCGGTTGGTTGAGTGTAGATAGACATGACACTCGTACAATGTTATTTCTTTCTCGAGAAAAGGAAGAGGATAGGATAGGAGAGAGAGAGAGAGAGAGAGAGAGAGAGAGCATAAGAGAGAGAAGAGGAAACAGGGAGAGAGAAGGGAAGAGAGGGATAGAGATAAAGATAATGTGATGCATGTGTACACGCGCGCACGCACACGCATATATAATTGCGTTTATGAATGAATATGAGGGAGAATGGGGAGAAAGAGGAAGTGTGAGGAAAAACACGATTAGGTGCACATGGGTGAATTATTCTGTGTGTAGGTGTATGTATTTGCGTGCGTAGGTGTGCATGTGAATACGTAGTGGTGGTATACGTGATGTATACATGCACAGGTGCGTGTGTATGTGTTTTTTTGTATGTGTATGTGTGCGTGACAGGGAGAAAGCGTTATTTGGTCGGGAAGGGAAATACATACATAAATAAATAAATAAATAGATAAATAAATAAAAACTCTCGCTTTCGTGTCAGTATTCGATCTGGCATCGTAAGCCGCCTGACTATATGTCAATTCGCTTTATCCGTTTTTTTTTTTGTTTGCTTTTTAACTCTCTTTTGTTATTTGTCACCGTATCCATACAACATATGGTACGATACGATACGAACTTGCAATTTTCTGGACGAAAGAATACGTCTGGATATCTATTCAGCTGTTATGACACATCAACAATACAATGCACAGGAATGATTGAGTGCTGGTGTACACGGACGAGCTTTTTAGCATAATGTCACTCTTATTCCGCTTCAAGGATGGCATTCAGGATTTAAGTATTTTTGGAATACTCAACCACTTGCACCACACTTCAGGAAATAGGCACCTCAATTGATGGAATAAATGAATAGTAGAAGACTCACTAAGACACCGACGGTGTCTTAGGGATATCAAAATTATGGAACTCACTAAGGTGACCACCACATCGATAGCATCAATCTGAAGAGGTGCTATCTTTGCTCCACTGAAACCCCACAGAGATGATACATACATACATACATACATACATATATACATACGTACGTACGTACGTACGTACATACATACGTAAGTATGTACATACATACATACATACATAGATTCATACATACATACGTACGTACGTACGTAGATACATACGTACGTACGTACGTACATACATACATACATACATACATACATACATACATACATACATGGTACTGGGTTCAGTTCCACAGCGTGGCACCTTAGGCAAGTGTCTGCTACTATATAGCCTCTGGCCGACCAAAGCCTTGTGAGTGGATTTGGTAGACGGAAACTGAAAGAAGCCCGTCGTATATATATATATATATATATATATATATATATGTATGTGTGTGTGTGTATATGTCTGAGTGTCTGTGTTTGTCCCCCCCCCCACTCGCTTGACAACCGATGTTGGTGTGTTTACGTCTCCGTAACTTTGCAGTTCGGCAAAAGAGCCCAATACAATAAATACTAAGCTTACAAAAAATAAGTCCTGGGGGCGATTTGTTCGATTAAAAGTGGTGCTCCAGCATGGTCGCAGTCAAATGACTGAAACGACTGAAACAAAAAATAAAAGAACGTATATGTATATATGTATGTATGTATATAGGTATGTATAAGCTCGGGTTACACATACATACATGACGTAGGTAATATCTATGTATAGTCCTGTGTGTTTAAGTAGAAGTAATTATCAGCGAAGACGGAACAGTTACATGAAACAAGCGTTAATGATACTTTATTATCAAAGTATTTGTTTGAAGAAAATTTGTGAAATCGAGTGATCATGTTGTCTTACAGGTTTTGCAAGCTAGGCGTAGGAAGTTATCCTGTACGTTATAGATTTTCCGACTTGCAGCTGTTGTCGTTCTTACAGTTTGTTTCTTATTGTTGTTGCGGGTGGGTGGGCGTTTTCTCCCCAACCTCAAACTACAACTAGTAATATGAGGACGAGAAGAGGTTCTATGACTTGAAAATATAAACAATTTTGTGGAAACCCACAATCGAAATCCCCGAAGATCTATTTAGTTCTGGTCGACTACAGTTTGTAAAAAAATAAAAGGCCGAAACTAGAGAGTGACAGATAGCGTAGTACACTGTAGGGCCAAATACTTAGTGGTATTTAGTTATGATCCGTTACAAATTTGAGCTGAAATCCCATCATTCACGTTCACTAAAATATATATATATATATATAAATAAAAAAATCTGTAAAATGAATACAAGATATCCGTCTACTGGACCTTAAATATGTTGTTCGGTGCTACTTTGGCGTGTGATCTACAAAATAAAGGGAGATTAGGTTAGTCTTTAGTTTACTTTTCAATTTCTAAAAACCCTTAAGATATTTTTGCGTTTCTAGCAGATGTTCGCTCTTCATCGATAAAATTATTAAAATTTATATTTCATCTCTCTTATCAAATTGCTATTCAAATTTTTTATAAATTCTTTTGTACATAGTTAGCATTGTAAATGTATTTTTTCAAAATTCTTATTGTTTTAATAACAACAAAACCATGTTTCATTTATGTCTTAGTAAATACTAATAAGGAACCAAGGATAAATAATATAATTAAAATAAGCAAGTTTTTGAGTTTTGCCACATAAAGTTGGCAAAATTTCACCGTTTTTTCCCTTTTCGTCGAGCTTTCTTCATTTCTCCACAACGATGTCATGAGGTAACGTTTTCTAAAAGGCCATTTTTTTCGTAAAAAGGTAACTATCTCTGTCTCGTTGCTGATTACTTTATAAAAGTCTTTAGCCAACATTTGGGTTTTTAGAAATTGAAAAGTAAACGAAAAAGTAACCTCAAATAATTTACCTTTAACTTTGTTCTGTACAGATGTGAAAAATTGTTGTTTCACGGTGATCTCCAGTCATTAAAAGAGTACAAATACAAGAAGGCAAGACCAAAACTAAATATCTTTCAGTATTTAGTTTCGTCCTCCAAAGGTTTGAGTCGAAATCGAACTGCAGTAAAATTTGCAATTTATGCTAAGAGAGGGAGGAAGAGAGAGAGAGAGAGAGAGAGAGAGAGAGAGGGAGGGAGGGAGAGGAAAAGAGTTCGTGATACGTGGGTAGTGGATTGAAGTTTTTCAACTCACTAAATTACATATGTGAGACCCTGCCATAAGTGTATTTAGTATACAAAGCACTCCTCTGAGGTAGTTTCCCTTAGCTAGTTGCTGCTATATATATTGATGATTCAATCACTGTAAACAAATGTGTGGTGTTGTGCTAACTCTTAGAAAGTATTTTATTGTAAGCCGAAGCTATAGTTTATGGTCCATTGCTAAATCTAATTTTCCTTTCGGTTTGCCAAGTTCTCCACAAATGTGTAGTTATTCGATGCATTGTCAGGGAAATGAATTACCAGAGAGCAATGAGAAACGGACAACATTCCTCACGCTATTTAACTGCGGCCCTTTACGTTCTGTGTTCACTTTCCACCGAATGCAACTTTGCTTTCATACTCCTGGAAGTGGGGTTCATAAAGTAAGTACCAGTTAATAATGGGTTCAGTTTGATCAACTGCACCATTCTCTCAAAATTTATGACCTTGTGCCGACCAATGTAAGAAACCAATATTAGCCGTGTCAGTGCGGTAAATAGCAGAAACTGTAGAGGATATATGATTAGATGGTTTAAAATATTTCCTTATCTTCCTGTACGTTTAGAGCTCATAATCCCGCCTTTAGATCTATTTTTCTTTCATTCTCGCTCTTCTTTGAAGTGACTACTATCAAAATACATTTTACTGCGGAGGTCGACTTATAAGCATTCATACTAAAATTGTTATCAATCTCACCAACCTTGGAGGGCCTGTGAAGGTCATGGGAAACTGTCCCTTTCCTTCTGACTAAACCATTGAAAAAAAAAAGTAGAGAGACGGAAATGTTTTAGAAGGGATATGGCCATAGTTATGTAAAACCTCAAAGGTTTTACATAAACAAAAACAAATTGTCTTCAAAGGCTAATTGAAACCAGCCTGCCAAAGTAAGTGACCGAGAATTTATTTTATTCCTCGCGATACATAATTGTTACCCATACGTAAAAAATAGATATAGCATTTTATTAAGTATTTGTTGATGCAGGGTCGTAACGATATCTCTTAAAAGAGGAAGTTTAGGTTTATACAAAGGCAAGCTAACACATACACGGACACGGACACGGAGGCACGCATATTTATATAAATACGCAAACGCTATCTCTTCTCTCTCTCTCTCACTCTCTTACACACAGACACGTATATAAGCCTATACATATAATAGCCATATTCATATATACATACATATATATATACATACATTCATTGACATATGCATGCTTACACATTTTATATATACATACATACATTGCTATATATATATATATATATATATGTATGTATGTATGTATGTATATATATGTATATACATATGTATATGAATATATATACATGTATATGTATATATATGTATATATGTGTGCATATGTATATATATATATATGTGTATATATATGTAAATATATATATATATATATATGTATATACATACATACAGACATATATAAATACATATACATACACACATATATATATACACATACACATACATACGTATACACATACGTATATATATATATATCAAACATGTATAACTGTATGTATGTGCGCATTACATATATCGCATTATATGAATATATACTATACATATATATATATACATATATAAAATATGCACACACATACACTCACATACATTATAAATACATAAATACACAAACACACACATGCGTGTATGCGCGCGTGTGTGTGTGTGTGTATGTGTGTGCTGTAAGTAAGGAGAACAACGAGAACAGAACAAGAAGTAAAAACACAACAAAATAACAAACAACAAGAACAACCGCCATAAGAGCAACAAAATCATATTCAAAATGGAACACATTCAACTATAGATTAAGTCTGAACTACTTCGAACACTGTTCTATATATTTGTTAAGCAAAACACTGCAGTTTTATTGATCTTTTGAATTTTTATTATTATTTTTTTCTTGTCGAATTATGTAGTTTGTTTCTTTTTGCCTGAGAAAACAACGCAATAGAACAAAAGCAACAAAACAAATCATATAAAATGAAAACGCTAACCGACTCACCCCACCACTACTACCATCATCATCATCAACTACTAGAACACAAGCAACGACAATAATAGCGATAACAAGTACAACTTTTAGCGCTTTGTTTTTACATCAAAACTATTGTTTTATATATTTATATATATATATTTATTTTATTTTCTTTTTCGTTGTTTTGTTTCGTTCGACTTCCAAAACAAAACAAAATCTTAAGAAAAAGAAGAGTCTAAGATAATTTTTTTTGATGAGTTGTTGTTCGTTTGTTAGGTATTTCCAATTCTTATATTTATTTTACGTTTAGGAATGGCTTAAGTAAGACTAGATAAAAAGACACGAAGGAAACTAAGGCATCCCTCCTGCTACCACAACCAAAGCCACAATCCGGCGTATAATTCGACAAGCCAACACGGAAGCCATTACGTGGTTGCTCGGCTTGCTAGAAATACCAGTTAAGTTTCATTCACATTACATCCTATTATAATAGCATTGCATTGTGATCCTGAGTGCATCGCGTCTAGAGACGAACACGGATTGATCATCACCGAAGTGCAATGATCAGGCTATCCTGCTCGACCAGGGTTAACTTGGGGCTAAACTATGGCAACAGTAGCAACAAGGAAACCATTAGACCGTCGCTTGAGCTAGTAGCAATTGCAGTAATCCCTTAAAAGACATCTCAACGTCTTAACAAAGAACACACTAATACATTATGTCTAAAAGAATAAAATTTAGGGATCTTTTAGGTTTGAACGGCAGTTTTTAACATAATTTCTAGGTAACTAAAACATTTTAAACTTCGTATACTGGTAGAATGTATTTATAAAACATCTTTTTCTCTTGGCTTTATTGAGAAAATTCTATAGTTTGTAAGGTATTTGTTGTTTTTTTCTTCAATTTCTGCAATTTCAACCGATAAATGACGTCCATTGAGGTAAAAAAAACATTCTGTGCCGTATGAATATGTCCCTCGTTTAAGAAACAGATTGGGTTTATTTACATTTGTGAAGAAAAAAAGATACCCTTCCCCCACCCCTAACCCTAACCCTAAAAGAGATTGAAATGCAATACATCGATTCTAGGGCCATAATTATGGGTGACAATCTCATATGACACCGCTAGAAAAAAACTGCCGTTCAAACCGAAAAGATCAAAATTTAGACTTAAGTCCAAGGGCTTATAAGGTCGGAGCTTAACCTGCAGTACATGACTGAGATTAGAACACATCTCCCCAGATGTGACACTAGTGTCATCGGATTAACCTCCCAGTTACTGTTGAAACTCATTTACAGCTGAGTGGATCGAGGTAACATGAAATGATTTGATTTGCTCAAGAACTTGACGCACCACCCAACCAAGGAATCGAAACCATAATCTTACGATTGCGAGTGTCACACACTAATTAGCAGACCACGTGCCTTCACTAAATGACAAAAAAAGTCAGAATGATCATGTCTAGAATGTCATCAATCATAAATAAGTTCGCATAATCAAGGCTGATCTATGAATTCCTTTAACAAGGGATTCGTTTACTCGGGGAGAATCTGAAAGCTCTTCTAAATACGGATATTACCAATGATATTTTGTATGTGTGGATATATACTGTTTCCATATAAGTTTATGCATCTATTTGTGGTTTTTATGTAAGCATATACATATGTATCTCTTTATTTTCTATGTAAATGGTTATATCTAGAAATTGAGTCCTTTGTACTGCCAGAAGCTTTAATTGTTCTGGAACCTAAATTTTATCATGCAGTTATTGTCTAGGCTTTCCTTTTATTTCTCGACGTTTTTAAGTTTCTATTATGACAAGTATACCGCTCGCACACATACATGACGAGTATATTTTCCGCAAACGTATGCCTGCGTGCGTTAGGTGGTAGGTGTGTGGTTATTATTAAGTTAAATTGATCTCATTAGCTGGACTGGTACTTTATTTTATCTACCCTATGAAAAAGAAAAGGCAAAATTAGCCTATAATATTGATAACCAGAAATATTCAAGTCGATACACTGTCCATATTGCAGTTAACAGGCCACTGGGATTTTTTCGGTTTGAACGGCAGTTTTAAACATAATTTCTAGGTAACTAAAAAATTTTAAACTTCGTATACTGGTAGAATGTGTTTATAAAACATCTTTTTCTCTTGGCTTTATTGAGAAAATTCTATAGCTTGTAAGATATTTGTTGTTTTTTTCTTCCATTTCCTTAATTTCAACCAATCACTGACGTCTATTGAGGTAAAAAACATTCTGTGCCGTATGAATATGTCTCTCGTTTAAGAAACAGATTGGGCTTATTTATATTTGTGAAGAAAAACAGATACCCTTCCCCCCACCCCTAACCATAACCCTAACTAATCCTAACTAACCCTAACCCTAAAACAGATTGAAATGCAATAGATCGATACTAGGGTCGTAATTATGGGTGACAATTTCATATGACAGTTAAGATTCTTAAACTCTTTCAGTTCACTAAACCGCAAATAGGTTGAATATAAAAGTATAAATCACCGATCTAATATCTAGAAGGAAAAGCATTGTATGATTATTAACTTGAGTTTTGCCAGTTTGGTGGACAGAGTCCATGTCTTGTTTTAGGTCTGGGTCATCAACGAACTTCTCAAACCGCATAACTATTTGAACTCTTCTATCATTCACCACAAGGCGACAAACCAAATGCTTAGTAGTACGTCGAACCAAAAACCCAGCAACATTTCTTCTGGTGATTTTCTTTCAGAGTTCTGATCTTGTCGGGGTCAACATTGCCTTTCATCCTTTCGGAGTTGATAAAATAAAGAATCAGCCAAGTACTGGTGGCGATACGACTGACTCGGTCCTTTCTCCTCAAAATCGCTGGCCTCGAATCCTGCAACGGACCAATGTTCTATTCAGTGGAATGTTGTGATCTCGATAATTTATATGCCATGGATACCGGGTGACTGACCTTACGAGTCTTAATAATAATGAAATCACTCGCCACACTAAAGTGAACTCGTCTTAAACACGGAAAATGTTTATTCATGATATTGACACAAGGATATTAATTTCGAGGGAGAACACAGTTGACTAAGATTAAAACCCTTTATCTCTTATCTCAAGTTAGTACTTGATTCGATTGTTAATTTCATCAATTCTTGAAGGATGAAAAGGTAAAAATCGACCTCCGAGTAATTAGAAAATCGAACTCAAATCATAAAGCGACATAATCAAACATCATAAAGCATTATATACGCCTCTCTCTCTCCATATATATATATATATATATATTATATATATATATATATATATATATATGCCACTGTACAGATATTACCAGTTATGCGTCGCCATTTTTACATTACTTATTTGTTTTTTTACAAATGAATAAAATATTGTTTGATTGATTGGATTTAATTAAATATATTTCAAAATGGCGTTTTTGTTTGTTTTTGTCAATAAACACCAACTAAAAGATCAAATAGCGAAAAAAAATGTAATTACGAATTGGATAAAATTATAATAATAAAATACTCTGAAAAAAGTCATTAATATTTCAGATGCAAGCATTTCTTTATCAATTAAAGTATATGGAAATGTGGAGCAAAAATATGACTTTTACAATAATCTTTGCCCTTTACAATTTCAGCTACATTTAGGATATTATCCATGCAGTAAAAAATACATTAATCTTTTAATTAATTCCCTTAATACCTTACGCTAACGGAATGAATCATTCAAATTCTACAAATCCCTTCAAGCTACACTAATTTCTTTCTTCCTTCTTTCTTTCTTTCTTTCCTTCCTTCTTTCTTTCTTTCTTTCTTTCTTTCTTGCTTTCTCTTTTATAACAAGAAACCTCTAGATCAGTACAGAAATACTCGCAAACATTTACATTTTAATATAAGGACAAACACTAAAACAACTACGTTTCAAGATGCACCGGTGTCAAATGAAAAGAAAAACAACAACAAAATAAA
>NC_042997.1:177440173-177462673 GCF_006345805.1 Octopus sinensis
ATATATATATATGTATATATATATGTATATATATATATCTATATATAATATATATATATATATAGATAGATGTATATATAATATATATATATATATATATATATAATATATATATATATATAATATATATATTATATTATATATATATATATATATATATTAGATAGATAGATAGATGTATATATATATATTAGATAGATAGATAGATAGATAGATGTATATATATATATATTACGTATATGTATATATATATATATTACAATATTATGTGTATATATGTATATAACATATATATATATAATATATAATTATATATTAATATATATATATATATATATATATATATATATATATATTACGATATTATGTGTGTGTATATATATATACACACATATACACACACAAAAGAAAAAAACATACAGATATATATGTACACATTCACACACACACACACATATGTGTGTGTGTATAAATTATATATATGTATATATATATACACACACACACAAATGTACAAATATATTTGTATAATATATATATATATATACATATGTATGTGTTTGTATGTGGGTGGTGTGGGGTGGGGTGGGGGTGTGCCATTATGAAAAAATCTATGAAGAATTAATTTATGCAAAAAAAATATATAAATAAATTACCCCACAACAAAACAAACTGATAACATAAGCTCAGAAATGTTATCGTAACTATGGCTTCTTTTGTTATTGTTTGCGTTCGGGTAAACGAGTGCTGTCATTGATTGATAAGGTTCCTTGTTATATGTTATGCTATTTTTTCTTTTTTCGTTTCCTCTGCCCCCCCACCACCACTAGTTTTCGAAGTCGGACAATTTTGATGACAGTTGACGTAATTTGGCAGTAACCTCTTCGTTACTTGTTCCTTAGGCTCTGTCATTTCTAAGCATCCCTGTTTCTCTAAGTCTACAAATATACGTTCCAGTGAGTTTTTTTTTATTCATCACTACTTCGGTGAAATATAAAACCTCGCTTAAAGTTTATGTATCACTGAATATTTTAGACTAAGAACCGAAACATGTCCAGAGTTATCTCCCATAAAACTCCTCTCTAAAATGAGTATATTAATCACTGGCAACGATTATTTTCCTTTCCTAACGCTATTCTATTTCTTTCAATGTTTAAAATAATCCAATTTTTTTATGCATGCACAGACAAAAATATTAACGTAACATATATACAAGTGAGTGTGTGTGTGTGCGTGTGTGTGCGTGTGTGTGTTTGTGTGTGTGTGTGTGTGTATGAATGCATGTACACACAGATATATACATATTTACTGATATATATATATATATATGCAGATATGAAAGGCTGATGAGATCAAGAATAGCTGGCTTCCTGGAGAACCACAATTTTCTAAATTCAAACTGTGGTTTCGCTGCAGCAGGGACTGTCTAACACAGCTCTTATATCACATCGATGATGTCCTTTAAGCCTTGGGATCAAGTTCGAGCTCTGATGTCATATATCTTGACTTCAGTAAAGCGTTCGACAGAGTCGACCACAATAACCAACTGTCAAAATTATCAAATGTTGGAATCTGTGGAAAACTTCTACACTGGATTGAGTGTTTCCTGGAGAACAGAACACAGCATGTTGTGATCAGTGAAGTCCAATCAAGCCCAGCAAAAGTCACCAGTGGTGTCCCTCATAGGACTGTCTTGGGGGCGCTCCTTTTTATAGTCTATATACACGATCTTTCCAGTGTCATAAAACAGAGCAAAGTGAAAATATTCGCTGATGACTCCAAGCTTCAGAAAATTATCAATGGAGAAGAAGACCGAACTCAACTCCAGTCTGATCTACATGCTGTGAACCAATGGGAAGACGAAAACAGAATACAATTAAACGAGAGAAAATTTGAGCTGATGCATTTTGGAAGACAGACTATGCTAAAACAGCCACACATAGGCGAAGGAGTGGCTGTGTGGTAAGTAGCTTGCTTACGAACTATATGTTTCCGGGTTCAGTCCCACTGCGTGGCACCTTGGGCAAGTGTCTTCTACTATAGCCTTGGGTCTACCAAAGCCTTGTGAGTGGATTTGGTAGACGGAAACCGAAAGAAGCCCGTCGTATATATGTATATCTGTATATGTGTGTGTATATATTTGTGTGTCTGTGTTTGTCCCTCCAACATCGCTTGACAACCGATGCTGGTGTGTTTACGTCCCCGTAAGATAGCGGTTCGGCAAAAGAGATCGATAGAATAAGTACTAGGCTGACAAGGAATAAGTCCTGGGCTCGATTTGCTCGACTTTGTCCCGAAGCAGATCAAAGAGGAAAAGGATCCCATCACCTTTAAACGGAATCTGGATAAAGTTCTTCAAGGAGTACCGGATAAGCCCCCTATACCTGGATACAACTCACTCAACAAGAACTCCCTACTCGAATGGACCATAATACCACAAAACGTGACTTAAAAAGGATTTAAGTGGTGCTATTAAGTTAGAAATAGCCTGGACCAGTCTTTGGTCGAAACATATCTAAGTTATATATATATAATATATATATTATATATATAATATATATATATATATATATATAATATATATATATATCTAGATGTATGTATATATATGTATATGTATATATACACACATATACACATACAGAGGAAAGAGTAAGAGAAGGGGGGGTATACAGAGAAAACAAAAAGACAAAAGCCCAGGGAAAGTTCACAATCTATCTATGTATCTATCTATGTGTCTATCATCTATCTATCTATCTATCTATCTATCTATCTATCTATCTATATATATGTTTATCTATCTATCTATCTATATATTTATCTATCTATCTATCTATCTATCTATCTATCTATCTATCTATCTATCTATCTATCTATCTATCTATCTATCTATCTATCTATCAAAATACTACACATCACACAAACACAACACCACAAACTCAAAGCCCTCTTCCCAAATGCTGTAGGGGGTTTCCAGAAATATCTGTCCCAAAAACTATATAAAAACCTCCTCGAAGACACATCAAAGAACGAGGAAGCCAAAACTTTCGACACAAGTAAGTAACTCTCTGTACTTTCATTTGTGTGTTTTAAAGCACACACCCCAATAGAATCATGGTCAAGATTGGTTGTGTGAATGCGCGTGGCTTGGGGTCTCCTTGGAACAAGGATACCTCCTAAATGACATCAAGTCACATGATTTGGAATCATAGCCTAAGTGAGAACCAGACTCCACGAGCCACGGGCCCTAAAGTCCATGTTTGGCGGACAGTTTAACATTTTATTTCGCTCCCTGTCTGCCGAGGATGGGCGGTAGTGGCACCGCGGTACTTTTTCACAAGAGCCTGGATCTCGAAGTCAAGACGATATTCGTAGACCCGGAGGGTAGACTGATCGTTCTGGATGTTGACGGCAGCAATGGGTGGCTTTTTTCGACTCGTATCAGTCTACGCACCGCCCTTAACAGGTCGGGCGGATTTCTTTCTTTCGACGTCTAGAAGTATTCTTGGGAACGTCTCGTCCTTTACTCTTAGTGGGGGATTGGAATGCTACCTTGGACACGCATGTAGACTACGTGGGTAGAGACAGAAACAGAAGGGGATGCAAATGCCTCAGAGACCTGCTCAGACGATTCCAACTGTCTGACAGGTACCGACTCGACCACCCAAATGCACCAACGTGGACATGGAGCAACCGCAGTGGGTCGTCGAGATCGTATCTAGATAGGATACTGTGTAGGACAGTAGACAAGGATAACTTAGGATGTCCACAATTCCACACAGTCAGCTACACGGATCACAAATTGGTGACGTGTACGCTAGATTTAGATAAGGCACATAGACAGGGTCCTGGGTACTGGAAACTGAACGCATCATTCCGTCCAGACAAGTTTTCAGAGATCGGATTAGCACACTAGTAAAGAGGCTTTGACGGGAGCCATCATCACAACAAATGGTGTTTGCCCTCAAGAGCAGCAGCAAGGCAGAAGCGATTAGGTACAGCAAAGCACTAGCCATAGATAGAAATAGAGTAGAGGGTGAGCTAGTTAAGAAGCTAGAAGAGGCAATTAGAAGCGGCATCGCATCCGACGTTTTGGCGGCGAGGTTGGCCCTCGACCAACACTTCAACGCCAAACACGAAGGATGTGCTGTCAGAGCTAGGATGCGTGCTCTAAGGAACGAAGGTGTTGGAGCCGCGAGAGAGGCCCGGGTGGCAGAGGCGCAACACAGGGCAACAAAGCCACCATTCGGTCCCTGGTAGATGAACAGGGGCGCGAATTGCTCGAACCAAGTAAAATGTTGTGAGGCCTTTCAGCAGCATTTTGCCCGACTGTTCGGGACGAGTGGAGGGCAAGAACGTAGGGTGGACTTCAGTGCCTACCTACTAGCCTGCCACGACTCTCGACAAAAAGGCAGGTGCTGCGAATGTGCCATCACGGCGGCGGAAGTGCAGGAAGCGATAGGCAGAATGCTCGAGGGACACAAATCACCGGGTTTGGATGGTCTATACCTACGAGTTTTACAATTGTATGCCAGACTTGTTTGGAGACGTCTTGGCAGCGGTATACTGCAACTGGCAGCAAAACGGGAGCATACCCGGTTTTGTGAGTCGAGGAGCTGTAACTCTGCTGAAGAAAGATCCAAACAAGGGAAACATTATAGATAACTTTAGACCAATCACGCTGCTCAATGCAGACCTGAAAATTTTGACAAAGGTGTTAGCCAAGAGGTTGGCGCTTGTCATCGAGAAACTGGTCGACAACGCACAAACGTGCGCCGTGCCGGGCGCGAGCATCCATGACAACCTCCATCTGATGCGCTACATCATAGACAGGGTAGTTACACGAACTGGCATGGGTGGGGCCCTGATCAACTTGGATCAATCGAAAGCCTTTGATAGGGTAGACCATCGATACTTGGAGGCAGTCCTGAGAGCGGCTGGTTTCGGTCCCGTCTTCCGCGGCTGGATAGCTGCCTTGTACAGAGGCATCCGTTCGGTAATTCGCGTAAATGGACATCTATCGAGACTTTCGACATTGCACGTTCGGTCCGTCAGGGATGCCCCCCTCTCGGCGCTTCTATACGTATTGACTCTTGAGCCACTACTACTGCGGAGCTGGCGACTCTAAGGGGCATCCCGCGAGAATTGGGATGCGGGACGAGCGTGTCTGCATACGCGGACGACGTCCCGTCATAGTGTCTAGCCACGAGCACATCGAGCGGGTCGGCGAGACACTGAAAGACTACGAAGCGTGTGACAGGAGCAAAAATCAACCGGGAAAAGTCAGTGGGCCTGCGGCTCGGCACCTGGAGAAGCAAGCCCATGCCGTCCACCAGTACCTCCGTCGTGGGACGCTGGACAGACGGCCCGGTTGAGTTGCTCGGGGTCTGGTTCGGTCCGGACCTCCAAATGGAGAAGAACTGGAACGAGATAACGAGTAGGGTGGTCACTCTCGCCCAGCAATGGGCCGAGAGGAAACTGTCCCTAAAAGGTCGGGCGGAGGTGGTGAACGCGTACATCGCGTCCATCATCTACTACCGCCTGACCGTCGTACCTGTCCCGACCCTACCATCACCAAACTAGAACGCATCCTCTTCCGCTTCTTGTGGAAAGGATGCGTCCCGATGGTCAGGCGATCCATTTGCTGTCAACACCCGTTAAAAGGAGGGCTGGGCATGCCGTGGTTTGATGCGCAGACACGCGCTGAGACTGCGACATCTCCGGCTCTATGTAGACGACGGTGAAAGGTGTGGTCGCCGTTTGTGAGGCACGCATTCCCGCAACTCGTCTCCATGACCGAACTACAGTCGTGGATCAAAGAGGACGAGGAAGGGCGAATGGCACCGCGAGTGTCGCGTTGCTCTTAAGCAACTCTGCCGTCCCGGGTCGACCTTGAGTGACTTCAACACAACCAAAGCATTCTATAGGGGATTAGTGGAGGGGAGGTACGACGACGAGCTCGGGGCAAACCTGGGCGTCGACGAGGAATACCTGACCCGCCTGTTTCAAACGACTTTCGGCCCGGGACCTATGGACAACTTCCAGAGATCCCTGGCCTGGCGGTGCTACCGAGAAGCGCTACCCGTTCGGGATAAGCTCTATAGGCATGGCTCGAGAAACACGGGGCCGACCTGCCCGATATGCGGGCAGAGCGACGAAACCGCTCTGCACGCAATCGTGCAGTGTCCAGCAATTTCCCACCTGTGGGCTTATGTCGAACGACTGCTGTCACGTGTGGGTCGTGTCGGTTTATCAGCCGAGTCTATCGTTAATATCGTCACGCCTCCTTCCTTCAAACGGAAGGAAGAGCTATTTTTATCATACTTGTGGCTATGGCGAAAGAATGTATCTGGTGGACGCGCTGAAAGGATTAGAGACAAACACTTTCCTCTCTGGTCAATCTCTCATCAACTTCTTCAAGTATCACTTGAAGAAAAAAGTGAGAGTAGAGAGGCAAGTTTTGTCTAGTGAATGTTTTAAAAAAAGATGGGTGAATGCAGCAAGGATGGCACGTATGAATGACGAAGCCACCTTGACTATGATTCTATGAACCGTAAAAATTAATACAGAGAGTTGTTTATTTGCAAAAAAAAAAAAAAAAAAAAGAAATATAACATGTGACTTCATTGACCGAGGTCTTTTCCTTAGGCTTTTCTTTCCACGGGTAAACCTCACCTGTCCTCCCCTTTACACTTCATATTGACATTTCTGTGATAACGATCCCTATTGATCAATTTTTTTTCCTCTCCCCCTTTTTTTTAACCCCCCCTTTTTTTGTCCTCTTTCTCTCCTTTTACGATCCCTTTTGATCGACCCCCCCTTTTTTATTTTTATTTTTATTTATTTTTTAAATTTTTTATTTTTTTACCTTCAAAAGAAAAGCTCCACCTTGTAATTTGTTCTATCTGCGTGCAGCCCTGTGTGGCTAATAAAGAAACATATCTATCTATCTATCTATCTATCTATCTATCTATCTATCTATCTATCTATCTATCTATCTATCTATCTATCTATTTATCTATCTATCTATCTGTCTGTCTGTCTGTCTGTATGTATATATGCATGTATGTATATATGCATGTATTGTATGTATGTATGTATGTATGGATGTATGTATGTATGTAAAGTATCCTTATGAATACTCTAACAGCTTGTACTGACAAAGAATCGTATAATCTATAATAATAAAACCAAACCAAGCAATGATAATTTCGAATGCATTTAATACGTGCGTTTCAGATAATTGCGCAATAGATGGAAAGAGAATTTCATCTCCTACGTAAAATCTTGTTGTATGTACAGATGTCAGGTTAAATTTATGGTTGTGGCTGCTAATTAAATTGCTAACCAGTTCGCATTCTCAGTTTCAATTATTAAAAATATTTTCATAAGCTATTGGATAATAAAGATAGTGTTGGATGTCAAAGTTGTTATTGCTTAACTTCAGATCAGTAATGGACCAGCAGACCTATGACCAAAGGCACTCCAGTCATGATGACAATGATTTTTCGTTTCTTCAAAACTTCAAATTTAGTAAATCCAGGAGTATATTATGAAATGTATCCTTCATTTTCCAAATCTATAGAATTTTATTGGATGGAGATTTAATTGCATTTAAAGAACGTAGTAGACTCTACAACGTTCTTTAAATATTACTTAGAGGCTTTCTCCGTCAGTTGGTTTAATATCTACCAAATTTAGCAAGCATGAGGCGAAATGACAGAAGCATTTGAACCTGGGACAAAATGCCTTGCAGAATTTGTTCTGCTTCACACCGCTCTGAGTTCAAATTCTACAGAGGTAAGGATTGCTTTTCATATTTTTATGGTGTCAATAAGATAAATTACCGATTAAGAAGTTATTTCGTTACCATGAAGTAAGTAGACCTTTGAGTATGTTTTTTCTTTCAACCATCAGAGTAACCTGGGACTTATAAAACAGAAGCATTATATTACTGAGAGTGGAGGCGCGTGGCTTAGTGGTTAGGGTGTCAGCACCATGATCGTAAGATTGTGGTTTCGATTCCTGGACCGGGTGACACGTTGTGTTCTTGAGCAAAACACTTCATTTCACGTTGCTCCAGTCCACTCAGCTGGCAAAAATGAGTAACGCTGCGATGGACTGGCACCTCGTCCAGCTGGGGAACACATACGCCATAGAAACCGGGAAACCGGGCCCATGAGGCTGGCTAGGCTTTAAAGGGCGCATTTATTATTAATTATATTACTGAGAACGTATGTAACAAGCATTGGCGTGCAGGACAACCTCATTAAAATGCTTTAGACAGGCAAAGGGTTAAGAGTACAACGGTCTGTGAAACACTCAATTACATTCTGTTTTATTTGACGAGAAGATAGTTCCGTTGATCGAACAAGTGGAAACGTGTCGAAATTACACCGAGATCCATTCAGTTATTCTTGTGTTATACATTTGCAAAGCTGGTGATTGAGAACGATTAATGATGTGAGTGGAGCCTTCTAAACAGCTATCATTCATTATCTTACATGAAATTAGCATTCAAAGAGGAACACAGATTGTTTAGTAATCAAATGCCCACTATTGGTGGGGATATCCTTCTGTTTTAGTGGGAGTAACTAAAGCAGAGCAGCTTACTAATCACTGCTAAAAATTTATTAAAGCAATCAGTGTAATGATGTTAATTGCTATAAAGCTTTGTTAGAATAAGTTTAATGTCTGAGTTGAGTTTAATTATCTGCAAAGACTAATGAGCGTGTGCTGTTGTATGTATTAGTTTTGCATTTTACAACCGCTTCCCAATATCGTCTGTCTAATTTTTCTTCCTTTCTTCCCGCTTTATCTTAGATGTAAAACGTATGAGAAACCAATACACACGACAGAGCACACTCATCAGTTTTACCTGATAATTACACACTATTAGACATTAAACTGATTCTATCAAAGATATGCACCAATTAACACACAAGCACATATATGCATATATGCATTTATGTATGTATGTATGATTGTATGTGTGTGTGTGTGTATATATATATGTATATATTTGTAGGTATATGTATTTGTAGGTAAGGACATACACACACACACATATATATTTATGTATATATACACACGGAAGTACATGTGTTGCATCCGTACAGTGGTGTTACCTGGTGTAAATTTTCGATACAACCAGTTCAATGTTTAAAAGTTGTTTAATTTTCTGCTTGTCGTCTGTCTGCCTGTCTGCTTGTCTATCTATATCTATCTATCTATCTATCTATCTATCTATCTATCTATCTATCTATCTATCTATCTATCTCTCATCTTCTCTCGGTCTTGTCTTGAAGAAAGCAATCAATACCATCCATCTCGCTTCTTATCTTGACTACTAAAAGATCAAACGCAAAGGGAGACTAAGTGGAATCTGAACTTAAAAAGACAGTATAATTCATAATACCTGAAACATGTGTAAAGTAGACAACTCTGTAGAATTACTTATTTGAAAGTCTTTGGCTATGGAGAAGTAAAGAAAAATAATTGCGTATCTTCATATAGATCCGTTTCACGAAAAATAGTCCTCTCAGAGAAAATGTTTATTTGTAGGTATGGGAGAATATGTGTAGTTGCATGAAAGATAAATACCGTAAATCCTCCAATATAATCCGCACATTTTTCCCAAAATTCAAAGGTCAAAATCCCTAGTGCGTACTATATACGAGGTTAAAAATGAAAATTATTTTCTAAGCAACGTTCGAGTTTCTATTTGCTGTCCGGCAATGTTTATTCAGACGCATTTTGTGATGTCGGGCGCGAAAATACCTTAAATCATCCATGACTTGCAGTTAGCAACATTTATTAAACGTTATTACTGTTATTTCTTTGCTGCAAACAAAATGCACAAAAAAGCTACACGTTTGCGTTATGTTATATATACAATAATAATAAAGGACGTTAACGTATACATTTTTACAAACCATGGACGTTATATAGCCATTCTTGACTCAAGTTAGAGAAGGGAGCGTATTATACACAAGGTTTAGGTTTTTCAGAGGTACAGCCCCCTAAAAATCCCCTGCATATTATACTCCAGGATTTACGGTAGATAAAATTTGTTGTGTACACTATTCAGTATACTACTCTACATCGCACTCTAGCGTGTATATTTCGAAGAAATCAGCTTTGTCCTTCATCCTTGAGTTCATATCCCGCCAAGACCATATTATTTTTTATCCTTTCGGTATCAATAAAACAAAGTATCGGTCACGTAATCGATTTGCCCTGCCCTTCAACATTACAAGTATTGCGCCAAAATTTATAAAAATCATCATCATCATCATTATTATTATTATTATTATTATTATTATTATTATTATTATTAAAAGTTGCATGTGTGTGTATGTATTGGTGTGTGTGTGTGTATACGTATACATGTGTCTGTGTATTTACGTACATATATGTATGCAGCATCCAAAGTAGATAACCTGGATGTTGTTGCTCTTCCATTACTTTCGCAAACAGCAGTAACTTTCTTCAGCTGAAAACACATCATTGATTGGTTAAAAGTACCCAAATACGACAAACTTAACATGAAATAACTTCTAAAATACAAAATTTTGTCAAAAGCGTTATGAGTAAACCGTGTTCTATGTGAGACATTCTACTAGTATCAGAAATCTCAAACTGTTCAGTTAAAAAAAATTAATTGAAAAATCTGTAACTGAGATTGAAAAAATCCAAAATTCCTAACATCGGGTTACAACAAGTGACCTTACATTCCAAGAACCTTCCTAGGTATCCTAGCTGTCACTAATAATACCGTTTTCTGGAGTTGCAATGCACTAGGTGTATATATATATATATACATATAACAGCCTCTCCCCAATTGAACTCCAGATTTTTTAAACCAATATATATAATAGGCAAGAATTTTCTGTAAATATCTCGTACAGGATGAATCTCTCAAAAGAGATTTAGCGCTAAATAGATAATTTCTATCCAAAATTTTGAGTACCTTCTTAACACACACTCACACACAAACACACGCCACACACACAAATACACACATATGCATGCATAATTATATATGTATATATGTATATATATGTATATATGTATATATATGTATATATGTATATATATGTATATATATGATTCAAAATGTGACCGCGTGTGTACCGTTGGCGATTTTTTTTCTGTGTCTTCCCTTCTCTGGATCTTTCCTTCTTCTATGCTTCCGACGAAGAGCGTCCAATAATACTATATTTGTTCCACGTCCTCTCGTTGTTGTGTTTTTTTGTGCTTTCTTGTTTCGATTAACTATATATATATGTATATATATATATATATATATATATATATATATATATATATATATATAATATATATATATATATATATATAATATATATATATATTATATATATATATATGCTTATATATATATACATATGTGTATGTGTGTGTGTGCGAGTATATATATATATGTATGTGTATATGTACATATATATATATATATATATATATATTATATATATATATATATATATAATATCAAGATGGGCATAATGATGTGTCTGTAGTATGGGGTGCATGTGTTTTCGTGCAACATGTATAGGTTTGCAGTGTAATGGTGAAGGACAGAGAGGATGTGGGAGGACGGTGTGTAGGTGTCATCGTATCGTATGTGAGAGTGGAACAGGGGTTGACAAGTGCGAGTGTGAGGCAAAAGGGAGGATAAGAGAAATGTGGTATTTAAGAAGAAAAAAAAACACTGATATAAGAATTGTATAAATAGTGAAGGATATAAAAGATAATAAAATGATAACTTGGTGAAAAGTCTGGAGTCTATGAAACAAATATAATGTCCGTAGAAAGTAATAAAGGAAAGATAAAAATACGAGAAAAGAAGACCGGGTCTGTGGGTACAGACAGAAAAACAAAAGAGGAAACAGAACTGGAAACAATTCCCCTCTAAACACTGAAAACTGTTTATCTATTATAGATAAAACATTAATTAAAATAAATGACAGGAAGACAACATTATATGAGGACTAAAAAAAACGTAAATGAAGCACAAGGAAGTCAGTGAGGGTTACAAGATAACTGCAAGATGTTTGTCACACGTTCCATTATGAAAGTATTTTTCTCTTTTTTCCGAACCATCTTTCGTCATTCTTTTTATTTTCGCCATGACTTATCCCTTATTCCTTGATCTTTTCTGATGAAGGACGAGAGTCCAAAACATCGTGTTACTTTCCCTTCTTTGTGAGCGTTGAACTAATAAAACATTTCCTTAAAGCTTTTCTTTCATATGTTGTCTTTTTTACTTATTGTTCAATATATATATAATTATACATGCAATATACACATATACATATAGAAACGTATATGCACAAATGAATAAATATAAACATACATATATACATATAGGTATCTGGGTGTTAGTGTGTGCGCTCGCGCGTGTGTACAGACATCTTGGCAAAAGGTTGTAGGTTCTACCAGGACTGAAAATCACACGGGAGGTACTCTTTGTTTCGGCCAATAACACCTACCGATGCTATCCGTGTAAACCGTGTTGAAGCATCCGTATATACATATATATATATATATATATATATATATATATATATATACATACACATACATACAATATCATAGTATATATATTCACATACTCGTATACATCTTTACGTATATATACATTTATGATACCTGTATATATATATATATATATATATTATATATATATTACATATCTATCTATCAATCTATTTTCTCTTTCTTTCCCCTTGTCTCTCTCTCTCTATATATGTATATATATATACATACATATATATACATACATACATACACACACACACCACACACACACACACATATAAATATATATATATATATATATTATATATAATATATATTATATTATATATATATATATATACATATATATATATATGTACACACATACAAATAGATGCATATATACCTATGAATATACGTATAATCATCCATTCGTGCATATACAGGCAAACACGCAACAGAGTGTATTGATATTATTTAGCATTTGAATTCAAACTAACTTCTTGTATCACTTAAATAAAATTCGATATGTAAGTAAGCGAGTCAAACACTTTGTCGTTCGGCGTGCGTGTTGAACTGTATACGTGGAAGTGAATGGCGTGGCGGAAAAACATGTAGGGAATCGATATATCTGAGAATCATTAAACCGACCTCCTACAGCGATCGGTTTCTTTTTATGTACTGTTTTCTTGTTTTGTTATTTTCCTTTTACCTGTGATTCATGCAAATACACACATACAAACACACACACACACACAAACATGCATGTATGTAGATGTATATACATGCGTGTGAGTATATATATATATATACACATATATATATATTACATAATAATACATACATACATACATATATATAACATATATACATATATATATATATATATATACATATATACATACATACATACATATATATACATAATATACATATATATATATATATAATATATATATATATATATTATATATATATATAATTATATATATATATATAAATACACAGACACATTTACGCATGTATGTTTATGTATGTCTGTGTATATGTATATCCCTATATATAATATAATATGGTTGTGTTTTATATAAATGTATATATACATTATATATGTATATATTAAGTATGTATATATATATATATATATATATATATATATATATATATATATATATGCCTGTATGTATATATGCCTGTATTTATATATGCCTGTATGTATATGTGTTTGTATGTAGGCGTGTGTGTGTTTATATTTGTGTGTGTATGTATGTATAATTCAAAAGATGAAAGGCAGAATGATAGTAAGGAGTGGATTGAAATAAAAGAAAAAATACTGTAGGTGAAAAAGAGGGTGGGGAGGACTGAAAGACAGATATAGAAATGAGTCTATATCAAGGGAGAGAACGAAAGAGAGAGAGAGAGCGAGACAAAGGGAGAGAGAAAGTGATGAGATAGAGAAAGAAGAGGAGACTGAGAGAGAGAGAGCAAGAGAGAAAGAGAAAGAAAGAGAGAAATAAACTTGCGCGTATTATATATATACTTTCCGATGACATTAAAAGGAAAGCAATATCAATGCAATGCCTTAGAAAAGTAGGTCGTATAGGAATGAAGAGCATGTTTTATGCATCTACATATACAC
Organism: Octopus sinensis; assembly: GCF_006345805.1. Classification (NCBI taxonomy): domain Eukaryota; kingdom Metazoa; phylum Mollusca; class Cephalopoda; order Octopoda; family Octopodidae; genus Octopus; species Octopus sinensis. The sequence continues at coordinate 177,454,353 of NC_042997.1, forward strand.
ATTTTCATTTACATACACATGCACACACACAAGCTCACACACACACACACACACACACACACACAGACAAAACACACACACACACACACACACACGCACGCACACTTATACAACTATCTATATATTGTTTTCCTTAATGGGATGTTTTGAATTATCTCCCCTTCTCATTCGAAGTTAATCCCATCTGCCATTAATCGATTGTCTTAAGATCTCCAGAAGTTAAATTGTATGTTATTTAATAAGTCTTTATTCACCTACGTTGTTCAAATTCATGCCATTGGACACTCGGAACTATTTCTGTTGGCTCACTTAAATTATGTTTAAAGTATGCAAATTATCTAAAGGATCTTAACTTGTTTTTATATATTTCTACATTGGTTTTATAGTTTTACTGGAGCCTATGTTATACAACTGAGGTATTGAAACATTTGTTCACAATTGTCCTCTTCCCGGTCAATCAGACTATCATTTTGCTAATGGCATGTCAGTTACGGAAAATTCTTCATCCTTAAGATTATCTGCCCTTCTCATTTAGACTTAGTCTCAATTTCTACCAGACGACTGTTTTTACGTTCTCTAGAAGCGAAGATAGTATTGTATTAATTTATGGATTTATATTGTACATTATCGAGTCACCTAGTTTTTGATAAAATGCACTGTTAGATAACAGTTTTTTTTCCATAGTATCTTCCTGCAATTCCTTTGGCGTGCTTAGAAATATTATTCTCCCATTCTGTGATAAGTATGCTTTGGCGTCACTTAACATTTTTCCGTCACGTCAACTTTCTCCAATCTCCGACACGCTTGTGCGGCGCCGTTTCCATTTCGTTTAGAAATAAGAAAGGCAGCTGTTTCCGTTGTATTATTTAATGTTTGTGTCGATGTTCAGATTCCACTGGTCACTTTGAGTTAGTTCCCTTACACAGACACACACACACAACTCTGTGTGTGTATATGCATGTGTGTGTGTGTGCGTGTATACATACATACATACCTACATACATACATGCATATGCATACATATATATATATATATATATATCCATCACCATCACGTGACTGATCAGTCCATCAGATGTAGTTACACATCGCTTCGAATGACGCCACCCCGCTGGCTAAGCGAGCAGGCCAACAGAAGAAAGAGTGGGAGAAAGAGTGGTGAAAGAGTACAGCAGGGATCACCACCCCCTGCCGGAGCCTCGTGGAGCTTTTAATACAATAAACACTCACAACGCCCGGTCTGGGAATCGAAACCGCGATCCTACGACTAACCACTAGGCCATTGCGCCTCCACATATATATATATATATATATATATATATATATATTATATATATATATATATAATATATATATATATAATATATATATATATAGAGAGAGAGAGAGAGAGAGAGAGAGAAAGAGAGAGGGATCGATAGATAGAGATGTATATAATCGCAAGTATTAGGGAGAATGCAATTTTATTCATGTTTTCGTCAGAAGAGGAAAGTTACTGTCGATGACGGTTTCCAGAGGCCCCCTGTGAGATGGGAATAAGTGAAACATTTGTCCTGAACACGAAGGCCAGGCTCAAAAGCTTTCTTCAGAATGGAGGCTGCTAAAGGCACCCGGTCTCTCGGAAGATTTGTTATACTGTGTGGCGGAATCACTTTACCACCCGATTCGACACAGTTTTCGCAGAAATTTTATTCACAAAGCTTCGGTCCGATTTATGCGTATGGAAGAAGGTAAGTTATTCCCTCAGGCCCTGCACAGAGGAAAGAACTTCAAACCATATAGTTTCTAAACGAACTACTTCTGCCTATAACTAATCGTAATTACAAGAAAATAGTACGAGGGAGCCCTGTGCAGTCAGCTAGAAATAGCATCTAAATCTCTCCAGAAACTCATTGGATGATGGTATCCCGAGACACGGAATGTCTAAAAGAAGGACGGGGTGGTACTTGCTGGAAAGTCTTTGATCACAGGTCCGATCAGCCAGGACAAATGTGGGGTTAAAGGTCAACAGCGAAACAAGCATAAGGTTTAATATGGGTAAAATTAATTTGAAATACAAACGAAATATATTCTAATACAAACGAGATGTTATATTCTAAGAGAAATAGAAGGAAGTTATTGAGGAGCGGGGGAATTACTAAAGGGATCGAAAAATAGTACTTGTACGGTTCATATCTTATCATCTTTCCGGAAGGACAAAAACTCAAGTTGACACCGGCGAGACGTGAATTCAGAACGTAAAAGTGTTTACCTAAATACTCTAAGACGTTTTGTTCATCTCACTCTCTCTCGATTATGCTAATCTTCAATTAGCATTTCGAATAAACCATTTCTCAGTATTTCTACAGATCAGACTACAATAAAAAAAATCATTTATTGTCAACAGTAAACAAAATTTTGCTATGAGCAAAAGCACTGTTTCCAATGATATTATTAATCATACCTACACACACACACACACACACACACACACACACACACACACACACACACATACATTGGCTATGTATGCATGCATAACCAGAATATGGTTTTCTTTATCATCCGTCTGAAAATAACGAAGTCATAACTAGATTTGAAACTTGAAAGAACAATATATTTTCTTTAAAAGACTATATCATATTATAGAAAAATATCTCTGTGCTAGCATATGCAGACAACTCCAGCGTTATAGTGTTAACTGCCAAATATATCGAGGTGATCGGCACTACTCTACGATACGTCGATAGGAGAGAAAATTAGCCACAAAAAGTCAGTGGACCTGAAGCCCGGAATCCGGAGAAAGAAGTTTATGTAGGTCGTTAGATGGACGGACCGGTGAAATCGTTGAAGGTTTAGTTTCGTTCCGATCTGTTAGTGGAGAAAAGCTGGGGTGAGGTGACGAATAGGGTGGCCAATTTCACACAAAATTGAACGAAAAGAAAACTATGCCTGAAATGTTGCCCAAAGGTGACTAATGTCTGCTTTGCCTCAATTCACACATCGCTGGACTGGATTTACTGCTCTTCCGTTTTCTGTAGAAGGGATATGTCCCACTGTCAACACTCAATGAGTGGAGGATTTGGCAGGCCGTCACTGATGATGCGTAGATATACGCTGAGACTACGACGTTTCCAGCGTTTCCTTGTCGGTGAACAAGTGTGGTCGTCGATTATCAGACTTGCTTTTCGACAGCTCTTCTAATTTCGGACCGGGGCTCATGGATAATTTCCGGAAATCTATGCTTGTCATGACAACTAGGAAGGTCGGGAACCATTTCTGGCATGGAAGTACCGTCAGCTGTGCCTACTGCGGTGCGAGCAGAGCGACGAAACTGTACGTACTCGTCCAGTGCCCGAGCATTGTTGATTTGCGGAGTTATGTCGAATACTTGCAGTAGGAAGAATCCGGCTATCGGTCGAGACCATCGTAAAGATCGTCCTGCTGCCTTCTTTTGACTGGAAAGGACAGGGAGTACTTATCTGTTTGGTTGAAAAGGGCTGAAAACAGACACGTTCCGCATTGGTCAAGTTTCCCATCAAGTTTTTCAAGTTTCACTTCAAAAGAAAATGAAAATGGAAAAGTAAGTGCTGCCTCACATGAAATATGTTGAAAGGCTGATGATTGGCAAGGATGGTCCAAATGGATGGTCCTGCTCTGAGTATGGGATTGTAAATTGAGGGATTGAGGAGAAGATGGTTCTTGCCCTCGTGATCAAGGTAACCGTGGCTTCGTGGGGATTTCAGGAGCAACCATCGGAAGCCTCTCCCCTTTTGGTGAATTATTCATTGTTAAAATTTCCTTGTGACCCTGTTATTGTATATCTGTGTACACAAATACCCCCGTGTGTTTTTCCTGTTTTTGTATCGTTTTTAACGTAGGCCCTAGTGGCCAATAAAGAAATCATCATCATCATCATTATTATCAGTAGTAGTAGTAGTAGTAGTAGCAGCAGCAGTTTAAAAAACCACTGAGGTAAAAACGCACGGAATGTACAGAAACGAGAAAAATCTAACGACATCACCAAAATAAGAAAGTAAAAAGAACAGCACAATAAAAAAAAAAAAACAAGAACCTACTGGCGACTGAACTACCTTCATTACAAGCTTCTGATGGTGAAAAAGAAGATAATTTAATTTTTAATGTCGCTTTGTGAAAGCATAGATCGAACATTGCCTATCGCTGTTCAGATTGCCTATGAACTGAACTGAAGTAGACAGTCAAAGAAAGAACTGGTCTTTATAACTATTTACGAAAAATAGAGAGAGAGAGAGAGAGAGAGAGAGAGAGAGAGAGAGAGGAGAGAGAGAGAGGGAGGGAGAGAGAGGGGGAGAAAGAGAGCATTGTTATATAATACATTGTGGACAACAAGAAAATGGCTTTCTTTCGTTTTTATAGGTGCGGTACTAGTTTTGGTAAAGAAGAATTTTGTGTGTCATTCGAAGTGACCTTAGTATACATCTTTTACTTTTTCAGTGACTCTAGTGGAATTAAACGTTCAAGTAGAGTAGATAATTAATTACTCGTGAAAGAACAAGCAAATTGTAATCTTGCCTGATTCTCTTGTTTTGACAATGTGGTTTCCGCGTATTTTGTGATATGCCGGATAGAGCTTAATGAAAAACAAAACGCTCGAATGAAAAACAAAAAGGACATTTCTATGAAATGAAAGAGAACGAGATATACAAAGGGAAAGAGAGAGGGATGGAAAGACAGAAAGAAAGAGACAAAACATAAAAGAGAAAGAAATTAAAAGAGAGTGTGTGTTTGTGTGAATGAGAGTAAGTGAGAAAAAAGGAAGAGAAACGGGGAGGGAGAAGAAACATCGGCAAGTATTTTAAGCCACTAAATCACACAACGCATATACACACATACACACATACGCCAACGTACGCCATCTAAAGCGTGATATGCCCAGTTATAACACAGGAGGGAATATTCCGAGTTGCAACAGTGAAGGGGAGCATTTCATAATTAATCGTTTTTAATTTTTGCCCGCAAAAACTGATACCTTAAACAGTCCCTCTTGAACCCGACTGGTTCGTCCAATAAATCAGCTATATATAAATGATATTACGAGATTCTAAGGCGGCGAACTGGCAGAAACGTTAGCACGCCGGGCGAAATGCTTTGCGGAATTTCGTCTGCCGCTACGTTCTGCGTTCAAATTCCGCCGAGGTTAAACTTTGCCCTTCATCCTTTCGGGGTCGATTAAATAAGTACGAGTTACGCACTGGGGTCGATGTAATCGACTTAATCCATTTTTCTGTCCTTGTTTGTCCCCTCTATGTTTAGCCACTTGTGGGCAATAAAGAATTAGATATTACGAGATTCTGTTCGTTGCATTTATTCAATTAGACATGCTTCCATCTAAACATTTTGATGGTAAGTTTTGAAAACATTCTAAATACCATAAATCTTTTAAATAATCATCCTTAAGATGACCTTAGATTTACTGGAATCTCAGTTTCTAGATAAAATAAAACTCTTTACAGTTACTAACGTCTTAAGGTCATCTCTACAGATTTTCCATAGAAATAATAGCCAGCACTGATTTTCTTACGAGGTTTCGTATCGGAGACGTCAGATGTAAATAAATAAACGAACTAACTCTCACAATTTATTACCAATTATGAAACATAAATGGATTTTGGAATATTTTTCGGAGATTTATTTTAAGTTCGGTAAGTCTTTTTATTTGAGACTCTCCTGAAGTTAAAAATAAGACGAAGTGAATTTTCTAAGTTCTATAATTGTCAATATAGAAGGAATCATAAGGCGGCAAGTTGACAGAAACGTTAGCACGCCGGAGAAAAAAGGCTTAGCGGCATTTCGTTCGTACTTATGATCTGAATTCAAATTCCGCAGAGGTCGACTGTGCCTGTCTCCCTTTCGGAGTTCGATAAAATAAGTATCACTTGAATATTTATCGCTTTCCACGAAACTGGTGGCCTTGTGCCAAAATTTAAAACCAATAATATTTACTTAAAATAAGGCGACAAGCTGGCAGAACCGTTAGCACGCTACGCGAAATGCTTAACAGCATCTCACTCGTTTTCACGTTCTGAGTTTAAATTCCGCCGAGATCGACATTGCCATTCATCCTTTCGGGTCGATAAAATAATTACCCGGCGAGCACCGGGTGTTGTTAGCCTTGTGCCAAAATTTGAATATAATTTACTGAAAAGAAGGCGGCGAGCTGGGAGAATCATAAGCACCCCGCCCCCTGGGTAAAACGATTAGCGATATTTCGCCCGCCTTCATGTTTTGACAGTGAATATGTGCACTAACTGCAAGAATTACACGTGTAGCAGCATTAAATATACAGTGCGCACATAGTTAAAACATACATAATACATACATATATATATATATATGTTTAGAGAGAGAGAGAGAGAGAAATAAATGTATGTGTATGTGCACTAACATCGAAGCAAATATATATATATGAATACTAATATATATATATATATATATATGTATGTGTGTGTGTGTGTATGTATATATACATATATATATATACATATATATATATATATATATATATATATATATATATATATATATATATATATATATATATATATATATATATATATATATATATATATATAGTATTCATATAGATATAATTTGCATCCATTGTCAGTGCACATACGCATACACGTATCTCTCTCTCTCTCTTTATATGTGTGTGCGTGTGAGTGTGTGTGTGTGTGTCTGGTTTGTATGAATGTGTTTATATATATATATATATATATTATATATATATATATACCCATATATATATATTTATATGTATGCATATAGAGTATATACATATATAAAAATGCATATGCATATATATGTGTGTGTGTGTGTGGTGTGTGTGTGTGTGTGTGTGAGAGTAAAACAAAGCCTGCAAATACTAGCCAACACTAATATAAATAGAACGCCCAATTAGCAGACTGTTTACAAGAACTACAGGTATGCCCTCACATTATCTTATTGGTAGCAAGTTGCGGACGACAAACAATGTCTCAAGATAAACAATTATCTTTATATGAATAGAAAGTATGAGTAAAACGTCCTTAAACAAATGAGACTTGTTGTTGTTATTGAATTCTAGGCCAACCCTGATCGAGTAGGAAGACAATCAAAGGTAGTGTAGCTGCCGTTATGGTTCCCTTATTCTGTTTGGATATGTAGGGCGACATACTAGTGTGTCTTTGCCTTTTTCTTTTGTCATTACCTTCTCTCTGTTTCAGTCATTAGCCTCCGGCCATGCTGGAACACCACCTTGAATAAAATTTTTAGCTGAATGAATCGAGCCCAGTACGTTTTTACTTATTTTGCAAATCCGGGTCCTTATTCTGTCGCTCTCTTTTGCCGAACCGCTGAGGTTACGGGGACTTAAACAGACCAACACCAGTTGTCAAACAGTGGTGGGGAACATATACACACACATATATATATATATATATATATATATATATATACACACTTACTTTTACTTTTACTTGTTTCAGTCATTTGACTGCGGCCATGCTGGAGCACCGCCTTTAGTCGAGCAAATCGACCCCGGGACTTATTCTTTGTAAGCCCAGTACTTATTCTATTGGTCTCTTTTGCCGAACCGCTAAGTGACGGGGACGTAAACACACCAGCATCAGTTGTCAAGCAATGCTAGGGCGACAAACACAGACATACACACACACACACATATATATATACATATATACGACAGGCTTCTTTCAGTTTCCCTTACTCAATCCACTCACAAGGCTTTGGTCAACTAGCGGCTATAGTAGAAGACACTTGTCCAAAGTGAACCCGAAACCATGTGGTTAAGAAGTAAGCTTCATACCAGACAAAGATTTGTACAGCGACCACATAGAGACCTGCATTGTTGCTCTATTATCTTTTATCTGTTTCAGTCATGTGATGGCGGCCATGGTGGGGCACCGCCTTGAAGGGTTTTAGTCGAACGAATCGACCCTAAGACTTGTACTTATATTTTTGAACCCTCTTAAGACGATCCACTAAGTTACGGGGACTGAAAAAACATCTCTTGTCATGTGGTGATAGTGACGGGAACAAACACAGATGCAAGCACACACAAAACCAACGAGGTTCTTTCAGCTTCCGTCAGGGCTTTTCTCGGCCCGGAACTAAAGCAGAAGACACCTGCCCAAGGTGCTATGCAGTGAGACTGAACCCAGAACCATGAGGTTAGGAAGTAAACTTCTTAACACACCACCACACCTGTGTTTTCTTACCACATAGGTCACAGCGGTAAAAATTTAAATATGAGACATCTTTCAGAAAATAATGACGATTTTATTCTGTGAACATATCCCAAA
>NC_042997.1:177467673-177495173 GCF_006345805.1 Octopus sinensis
ATAGTTTCCATCTTACAAATTAAATTACAAGGCATTGGTCAACCCAGATCAACCCAAGGTTATAGGAGAAGAGGCTTGCCCAAGGTACCACCTAGTGGGACCGAACCCGAAAAAACACGGTTACGAAGCCAATTTCGTAAGCACACAATCATTCATATATGAAGGTAAATGGAAATTTGACATTAGCAGCGTAAATGAAGCGAAATGTTTTCCATCGAAAATAGAAATAAGGTGAGAGATTTAGGTTAACGGAGCTTACACCTTTACTGCATTGTACGGCAAGAGCCTTTCTTACTAATACACATGAATGAATGCATTGAGGTATATCAGTAAAAATCATTCGTTGAATAGTCTTCCCAGTGGTTCTGCATGCTAACTAAATACATTGCTGAATGAACCCGCAAAATGACTTCTTTGAGATAAATAGATATGAATGTCTGTATTTTCGTTGCTGTTTATTCCATTTTTCAAGTTTTACTTTTGCATCAGCGTGTCTAAACATGTATTCAACCACCACTAATAATAATAATAATAATAATAATAATAATAATAATAATAATAATAATAATAATAATAATAATAATAATGATGATGATGATGATGATAATAATAATAAATCAACATGGCGCTGGAAGTATTTTCCAATTAAGTATAGCCCCTTTGTACGGAGAAGCCTTATTTCGCTTATTATTCTGATAATACATCTCTAACATTATTGCTTTCTTTCTGCAGAGAGCACATTATGCAATATTTTCATAAACCGAGTTGTAGCATAAATCCCAGCAATTTAGGTTTGAAATTCGCGATCAGCAAGAAATTATATGTTTAGTTTTCTCATTATAGTCGGTTGTCTAACCTAGGCAAGCATCAATAACAAAAATAATAATAAAAAGCTTAAGAAAATAATTCCAATATAATTAGCATTGATATCCTATTTATAATACAGCTGGCTTTCTCCGATGTAGATTTTAATTCTCTGAAGAATAAAAGCTACAAATTTCTTATGCATTTTTCATTTAGTTCATCTGATGTTTAATCAAAATGTCAATTATTCATACGCCAGACGGAATATGCGTTCCACTTAATATTTTTTATTTATTTATTTATTAGTTATAGCTTTCAAGAAAAATACGGGCGAGAGAACAGGAAGCAAATGCTAGCAACTAATAGCAGCATTAAGAAGATAACAATTTTAAAACTTTAAAGGCAAACTTTATATTATAAAACGTTTATCCTAAAAAGCTAGCATCACTCCTTGTCGTCTTAAAGGAGAAAGGATACGCTAGATGCACAATGCTTGCAAAAAGACAGCCAATCATTGTTGGAATATCTCTGATCGCATATCCGCCTTTTAACGGTTGATCTGGGCCTATCAAATACATGAATAAATGCTTGTGGTTTCAAATAGATTGCACACAAAGAAACATAACAAAAAGTTGCAGATGCATACAGCCTCTCGGACTTCGTACTAATGATTCAGCGGTGCATCAATGATATGGGAGCAGAGAGGACTCCATCAGCAGCAGGATGGTACTTATAGTTGAGCAAACTGGAATGCCGAGTAATGAATTGCCTTGCTTAAGGACACAACGTAACGCTCGTTCTAGGTGTTCAGTCCGCGGTCTTATTTTCTTCAGCCGAACAACTTCACCATTAAGCTGCACGCCTTTACTCTTTATTTTTTTTAATGTTTTATAATTTATCTATTATTTATTACAGTCACAAGATTGTAGCTATGCGGGGGCTGCACCTTGAAAAAGTTAGTCGAGCAACTCGACCCTGACGCTTATTTCTTTTTAAAGTTTGCTACTTATTCTATCGGTTTCTTTTGCTGATCTGCTAGCTAACAAGGACGTAAACAAACAAGCACATACACATACATACATACATACATACATACATACATACATACATACATACATACATACTTACATACATACATACATACATACATACATACATACATATGAACGTATTTGACATAATTTTATATATATATATATATGTGTGTGTTTATATATATATATTAAATTAAATTATATTATATTATATTATATTATATTATATTATATATATATATATATATATATATATATATATAATATAATATAATATAATATAATTTAATATATATATATAAACACACACATATATATATATTAAATTATATTATATTATATTATATATTATATATATATATATATATAATATAATATAATATATATATATAAACACACACACACATATATATATTTATATATATATATATACACATATAGTTGGAATTTACAAAAAATAAATAAAACAAATGACGAAGACGGGTGTGTAAACAACAAACGGATGTATTAGTTTAACGCTCAGGAAGTGAGAAAGTCTTTTACGTTTCGAGCCTACGCTCTTCAACAGAAAGGAACACAGAAATAAACAGAGAGAGAAAATATAAAAAAAGGTTTAGAGGCTAGCGATCATATATATATATATATATATATATATATATATATATATATATATATACATATACAATATAATTTTTATATGTAAAAGTGAGGTTGTGTGCTGCTGTCTCCTACGATTTAGATTCCTAACTACTCCCACATTTTGCGGTGCAGTTTAACCAAAACCGGGTATCTTATAGTCGTGATTCATATCGAGCCCTTCTGGGTATTAGCGCGCGTCTACGATGAGTCTACGATTTTAAAAAAAATTTACCATCAATTTTTCCCATTTTTTATGCATTTTTGGCATATATAAGGGAAGTAACTCTCTAAAAATTTATTATTAAATCTCAGAACGTAAAAAGCTACAGTAACCCCCCCCCCTTTGTGGTTAGCCATATTGAGATGGCTATTATACCTTACATCTCTAAAAATGCTTATATAGTTATTTCCCTTACAAACCCGAGCAACGCCGGGCGATACTGCTAGTATAATATAAATCAATATATATATATATATATATATATATACATGCACGATGGGCTTTCTCTCAGTCTCTGCCTTACACATTCACTCAGAATGCATCTGATGGTTCGTGGCTTATTGTAGAAGACACTTGCCCAAACTGCTGCGTAGGGGGATTGAATCCAAAACAACGTGGTTGCAAAAGCGAACTACTTAACTGCACAGTCACGCTTGCACCTATATTTTATATAATAAATGGTGAATTGCAAATTACTTTGTTTTCAACACTGGAAATAAACACTACGCAAAGGTGATGGTTAAGAAAACTATAAGGTGTTAGGTAAGGCCTGCATAATACTCTGTATGAATAACTCAGCTACAGTTAGGTCTAATTAATTGTCAATTTGAAAGTATCCCACTTCTTCATCTTCTTTAGTACAGCTACGTAGCAATTGAACAACATATGAATAGACAGCCATTGTGAATTAATTGACAGCTTTCTGGCAAAACAACAAAGCAGTGAAATACTCCGAAAGCAGACTAACTTTTCGATTCATATGTGATCTTACTGTCGAGTGTGATATCACAATTATATTTAGTCTATTTTTACATATTTCATCACGCTTGCATTATAGTACGGTTAACTGTCGCTCGAGAGCGAAGGTAACTTAGTAACATGTGTCATGCTTTTGCTGATCGCTTCAGGTGCTACACAACCTCGGCAGCGCATCTGTGATGTGACAGCTGGAAGGTGAGACGGCGCCAGCAGCAGCTGGCTGGTGCCATCACTACAGTTGAGTAACGAGGAGGAACGTGAAATGAAGCCTTCCTTAAGGAGACGACGCGACGCACTTTCACTCTTGCATATTCTCTATATCTCTTTCACTCTCTTACTTGTTTCAGTCATTTGACTGCGGCCATGCTGGAGCACCGCCTTTAGCCGAGCAAATCGACCCCCCAGGACTTATTCTTTGTAAGTCTTGTACTTATTCTATCAGTCTCTTTTGCTGACACACCAGCATCGGTTGTCAAGCGATGCTGGGGGACAAACACAGACACACAGACACATACACACACACACACACACACACACACATACACACACACACACACACACACACACACATACACACACACACATATATATATATATATATATACGACAGGCTTCTTTCACCAAATCCACTCACAAGGCTTTGGTCGACCCGAGGCTATAGTAGAAGACACTTGCCCAAGGTGCCACGCAGTGGGACTGAACCCGGAACCATCTGGTTGGTAAGCAAGCTACTTACCACACAACCACTCCTATATTCGATTCAAATTTTCGCACAAGGCCAGCAATTTCGGTGTATTGTGTAAGTTGATTGCATCGACTCCAGTGGTACTTATTTTATCGACTCGAAGGAATAACGGCAAAGTCAACCTTGATGGAATTTGGACTCAGAATGTAGAGACGAACAAAATGCCGCTAAGCATCTTAACGGACGTACTAATGGTTTTGTCAGCTCGCCGCTTCATATTCTTTATAGATTAAAGGTGGATTTGATAGTTTACAGGTTTGAATAGAAATAAACAGAACTACATTATATACATGAATTATAAAAGTACTAAGAGTTAGTTATATCGCGTTTAAATAAGAAGAATAGTCTGCACTGTCAGATTGTCATATTTAATTGCCGCCGTTTTATGTTCCGAGTCCAAATCCGCATTGTATTTATGCTCGGAGGTAGGAGTTTCTATAAAATATATACTTGACTTCAATGGAAAAATAACTCCTTCCCGCTCACAATGTGTAACTGTCGACAAAAGTTAGACAACTTTATATGGTATTATAATGCCGCAAATTAACAGGAATGGCAGGGCAGCGAATTGAATAACATATATTTAGTTTCGGCCTTTCTAATGTTTAGAGTTCAAATCCATCTAAAGTCGATCTTTAACTTTTATTATCCGATCAAAGACGATAAAATAAGTAATGCTGATGTTGTTGGATCGATACAATCGATTATGATCTCATATACTGACCTCCTTGTGTCTTATAAAGAAAAGAAAAGAAATAAAAACTGTTTCGTTGTTGCAAAATAGAATTAGACTTGATTTCGATACTAAATTTTTCCAACAATTATATTATTACCTTACGTCTATCTATCTATCTATCTATCTATCTATCTATTTATACATCATGGGCTTTATATACATTATTATTTATGAGATAACAGAGTAGGCGGTAACTCGGCATAATCAGTACAATGTCAGTCTTGCAGTATCTAATTATGACTTGCTACGTTCTGAGTTCAAATCCCACCGAGATCAGTTGCAGTTTTTATTCGTTTGGAAACATGACAGATGAATAGAGTACTGATAAAATCAATAGCAGTTACATAAAAAAAAATGATCTAGTCTGCCATCTCCCTAAAAAATAATAACAACCAAAAGTAGTAGTTGAAATCTAGTCGAATTTTATGAGCTTGTGGGGGGATACTACAACAAATTAATGGGAAATCAAAGATCGCTGTGTTCCGTGTCACTTCTTTTTCAACGAAAGTAATTGCGATGAAAGAAATGAAGAGAACAATAGTAGGAGATCAACTAACATCGAACCCCGACTATGTCGGAGAAATAAGGTATCTGTGTTATCTCTGTGTAAAAAAAAATTAAAAGTCATCTTTCGTATTTGACGGCATTTGTTACAAATACAGCAGAAACATCTGTAACACAGCAAGCAATAAATAGGAGTAGCTTTGTGGTTATTTGTAAGGATTGTCAATGAAATGGTTGATCAATAGTTATGAAACATTATGCATTGCTTAAGAATGTAGAATATGCATGGAACGAAAACAAATTGTAATACTGAAGATGTAACTAAAATGATTGGCCTCAAGATAAGTAAAGAGATAATTGCTTGAGATAAAAATGTGTATGTGTGTGTGTATATATATATATAGATAGATAGATAGACAGATAATAGATAGATAGATAGATAATAGATAGATAGATAGATAGATAGAGAGAGAGAGAGAGAGAGAGAGAGAGAGATACAGACAGACAGACAGACAGACAGAGAGACCTGTCAAGGTCATTGAAAGGAGACAACTATTAAGAAAAGGTGAGAAGAGACCGGTGTGAGGGGGGAGTAAGTAATGTAGACAAAATAAGCAAAAGACAAAAACAGAAAAATATAGATGGCCGTATTGAAATGAGAAAAATGAAAAGAACTAAAATAAAAATAAAAATCAATAACCAATCAATAAATAAATTAGCGAGAAAACAATACTAGAGTTAGTGAATTAGAAGTTTTCAGTTTCATCATCATCATCATCATCATCATCATCATCATCATCATTATCATCATATTCTCTTTCTCCTCCTCCTCATCATTTAATAGAGAATATTGGACAATAGATTGAAAATTCCTATAAATGAATGTTATGAAGTAATAAAGTTAGTTGTCACTATCATCATCATCATCATCATCATCGTTATTACCATCGTAATCATCACCATCATCAAAATTTTCATCAGCGGACAATGGAGAGTGTTGAATCATAAGATTCAAATTAGCTGCAACAACTTAAAATAGGTTTATGTGAAAAAGTTTGAATTGAAAAAAATTATTAGTTTTAAGAAAAAAGTTAGTAAAGCTGGGAAATCACCCCTCCCCCACGCACACACATAAGTGCAGGTGTAGCTGAGTGGTAAGATGTTCGCTTCCTAACCCATATTTCCGAAATCATTCCCATTGTTTGGGACCTTGACAAGTGTCTTCTGCTACAGCTTTAGACCGATCAAAGCCTTGTGAGTCGATTTGGTACACGGAAACTAAAAGAAGCCTACACACACACACACACACACACACACACACACACACACACACACACACACATATATATATATATATATATATTCTTTTATTCTTTTACTTGGTTCAGTCATTTGACTGCAGCTATGCTGGAGCACCACATTAAGGGATTTAGTCGAACAAATCGACCCCAGGACTTATTCATTGTAATCCCAGTACTTATTCTATCGATCACTTTCGTCGAATTCGCTAAGTTACGGGAACGTAAACACACCAACATCGGTTGTCAAGTGAATGTGGGGGTATAAACACAGAAACAAACACATAAGTATACAAACACACTCGCGCGCGCACACACACACAAAAACGAAGACAGGTGTATGAACAACAAACAGGTGTATTAGTTTGACTCTCGGGAAAATGAAAAAAGTCTTTTACGTTTCGAGCTTACGCTCTTCAACAGAAGGGAGTAAGAGAAAATACACAGATAATGAAAAAAAAAAAGATTTGTAGATTTAGCGGTCAAGCATGGCGAACGTCTCAAAGAAGAGGTTGAAAGAAAGAGAGATAATAATTGACGTGCAAGTAGCTGAGCATTTCACAGACACGTGTACCTTTAACGTAGTTCTCGGGGAATTCAGCGTGACACAGAGAGTGACAAAGCTGGCACTACAAATTCAGATACAACAGAAAGAAAGAGTGAGAGAAAGTTGTGGTGAAATAGGGGTCACCACCAACCCCTGCCGGAACCTCGTGGAGCTTTAGGGTACACGCCAGCACACACCACATGTATGTCAGTGAATCACACTCGCGCAAAGCTATACACAGATACAGAAATACACCTACGCACACGAATACATCCCCCAGGGCACAAAGTTTCACCCGCCCAGATACATACAACGATCACATCGACACTGCTACCATTGAGTACACGCATGTACACATGTACACCCACAAAGACACTCACACCCTCACGCAATGCTCACATACTCCCTCTACACACATCCACGTACCCCATCACACCCACACCACAGGACATACAAATCCAAATGCACATTGATACCCACAGTCTCACATTTCTGCAGGCAATTAGACTTATACACTTAGACAATGTAAATCTCCCAGCTAAAAACCTTATTGTCCCACATAAAGAGTTTTTCTATGCAATGTTCGTTGCATTTGGTGTTATTGCATCGTTCCACGACCACAAGGGAGCAGGGTATATTGAAGATGAAACAATTGTTGTTGTAATATAAATGTTTTTGATGGTAAATTCCGTCTTCTCTTTTTATCTTTAATATATACCCAAGGCCTGTCTTGGAATTCCTGGAATTATTACAACGATGTTTGCTAAGTATCACTGATGATGTCTGGTAGCCATAATTTGTGAACGTGCTCCGCAGACACACGACCTGGGACTTACCCTGAAATAATATTTCGATACTGTGTTTAACAAGCATTTTCTTAACCTTAATTCTTCAACTATATATATATATATATATATATATATTATATATATATATACAGGGTGTCCCCAAAAAATGTATATACACCTTAAATAATTGTAAATTTGTTATTCTTTGTAAGCCTAGTACTTATTCTATCGTTTTCTTTTGCCGAACCATTATGTGTATACATCTTTTTGGGATATCCTGTATATATATATATATATATATATATATATATATATATATATATATATATATATATATATATATATACACACCAGAACTATTCGAACAGACACCAACCAACAGTCATCAGAGTTGCTCCCATTGGAACACAAGGTAAAACCTAAAATGAATTTTTTATATTGAATGCACATCACCACTATGAACTACTACTTCATACTCTTTAAACATATAGCATGGACTCGCTCCACTATATATGAATTTTTTATTATATATGAATTTTTTATATTTGATAGCATGAACTATCTTTTTTATATATAAAAAAATTTTTTTTTGATAAGGTTCGTCATTTCAAGAACCGAAACATGTTAAATAAATAATGCATATATAAAAATCAAAAATTTGTCTAATATAGCAGCATTTTCAAACTTCATTTTTTACAAATATATACCCACTCGTATACGAGCTAATCTTATTATAAATATATATATATATATATATATATATTTATAATAAGATTAGCTCGTATACAAGTGGGTATATATTGTAAAAAATGAAGTTTGAAAATATATATATATATATATATATATATATATAATATATATATATATATATATATGACGGGTCTCTATCAAACTCCGTCTGGTAAATTCGCTCACAAGGCTTTGATCAGCCCGGGGCCATAGAAGACAGTTGTTGAAGGTGCCGCTCAGTGAGATTGAATCCAAGACCACATGGCTGGAGCACGCTTCCAAAACACCCAGCCATGCCATGCTATAAGGTAGAGACGTTAACACTACTGTAATATTATGCATTAGCTTGATATATCATCTATATTTGACATTTACAAAAGAGAATAGTATAATCTAATTGTATTTCACTTTTAATAGTGTTGTTCATTTGAATAGTGTTTTCTCAATATACACAACGTGTCGTCAGAACAGTCGATATACACCTACTTTCTCGTCGTTACCTCTTTCGTCACGAACAACAACAACTCGCAGCTAATCGTGATCGGAATGTCACACGCTCCTCTCAGCTTCCACATCGGTTGGGCTAATAAAAATAATCCAAGGCTTTAATCGTGATAACTTTCATTGCGTTATCACTTTACGACGACGTCGACGTCGACGATAGCAGCATCACATACGAGTACAACAACAAAAGTAATTACAATAAACAGTGACTGCAACTACGGAGGGATTGTCGTGAAACAAAAATCCACGACTTCTATCAAAGATGTTTTCAAGGCTAAACTGTCGAAGTAAACAGCAGCTCTACTATTATAAAACATTTCATATCAAACTACGTTCAAACTGTAACACTACTACGCTTTCCGCTTTCCTCACATAGTTGCTAATTATTTTTAGAACGTCTATATTCTATATATAAGTCTATATTCCTCCAAACACGTGTGTATTTATGCATGTGTGCATATACATACATAAATAAATATACTTACTTACCTACCTACCTATATACATAGATATTTATTCACACACATACACACACGCACACACACAACACATACACGCACGCACAATCACACACACACACACATACACTGAATGAGAGTTTCCTATTATACCATTCATCCATATCAGAGCTCTCATTAACTACCACCTCCATATATTTCGCTTCGAGCATGAAAATCCATGTATCGAGATGCGAAATTCATAGCAAATTTACTCTTCTCTAGATATTGAGTTCTTCCTAGTTTGTGCGTAATTTGTAAGCCGGAACATTTGACTATACAACACAATATAATACAATACAATATGTGGATATGCGCGCGTGTGTATGTGTATACATAGTTAGCTCAATGGGAACTGCTATTTATAGGGATAGATAGAAAGAGCTCTACTTAAGGGAGGAAAATCGTTTTTAAGTTACTTTTTTTTCTGTACTGTGAAATTATTATGAAAGTGTGAAAAGAGCATACGTTATTTCCATATAATACCGTTATTAAAGTTTCCGTTAATAGTATATAGTACGATTTCACCCTTGTTCTGGGATCCTCAGTACAACATAACTTGACATAAAATTAGCTAGTCTGGAAAGCGTACGTCTAGATATACTATTTTTGGGTGGGAAAGCCAGTGGATGATCACGGTTGGAACAATTTTTAGCGTAGGCTCATTCGATCACGGTTCTATACAACAGCAGCAACACTATCATCACTAGACAGCGGGAAGAGAGAGAGAGAGAGAGAGAGAGAGAGAGAAAGAGAGAGAGAGAGAGAGAGCGAGAGAGAGAAAAAAACAGACAGATAGAAGTCATTACGTAGTCGTTATAAATGCAAGACATAGTAGCCTAATTTCTCTCAAGTCACATCATAACGTCTTGAAAGATAAAACGTATAATGTAGTCTTTGATACGCTATATCTGAAACCTGATGACCTTGGCTGAAACGCCTTTAAGAAAAACTTTCATTAGGTTTCCACAGGAATGAACAACAACAACCATCACGTTCTCTCTAAATTTCTCTATTGTCACAAAACGATTCCCTCTTTCATTTACCTTCTATTTTGAAATCAAGTATGCTGCTCCCCACTCTGCCTTTTCCAACGCTCACATAATTTCTGTTACGTTCAATCTCTATATAGGTACTGCACATGCCACTAAGCATAGGTTTTCCTGTCTAGAACGTAGGATTCCTACAATTTCTTTCCTGTTCACGTCTTTGTAGCAGAGGGCAACAGTCTCACAGGTCCAGGAGGGTTTGTGATGGCCTTTAGCACTGCCCTTCTCTCAGAGCCGGCAGATTAAAAAATAAATAAACTGCTAAATAACTAAATATATTAATAGTTATCGTCAAGCTAATATAGCAGTCTAGAAAAATAAGACGAATGCTGCTGTTGATTAGCTCCAAGAGGCCATCACATTTAGCTAGCTATGTAACACAAGAACATGTGTCCATTATAACCTTCGAACAGGGGAGCTTCCCCTTGCTGGTCTGGCACCCACAGACTAGTTTCAGGGTGTTTGCCCCTTATCAATGTAGAGCAGCCGAACCAAGCAGGCGTCGCTACTGACCGTCTGTTCGAAGGATTATTTGCTGAAATTCAGTGGAATACATCCACTGGTTTTCAACAATAGAAACATTAGAAATATCATAAATATTCCGGAGATGTACTTGCTTAGCGAGTGACTTGATCTGAGATTGTGTGCTGGAACGAAAACAATTGCAGCGTGGAAGGTGTTTATAAGCCATTTAAGAAACACACAAAACCGTTAGATTCACTTCAACATTTAAATTTAATTTGTCAAAATATTTTCGTCGCTTTGAGACCGCGACCTGCTCACTGACAAATCTTCGTGCAGTATTATAAATATTAATATCGTCCTATTTTTCTGGACTGCCATGTTAGCTTGGCGATAACTATTAATATCCAGTACCGCTACCGTAGTCTCATTTAGAGAGACTGAGAAATATTAATATTTCTACAAATAAATAAACCTAACAGAAAAACCGATCAAAGTTTTAGTAGTTCAGGTCATTGACCATTTCATTGTGTCTACAACGAGGGCATTTAACTCTCAAACAGCCCATCTAATCTTTAACAGATACGACGTGGGTTCAAGAACATTACGTTGCTCGAAGTAACAATAGTACTGTCGTTTGGTGATTTAACGGACAGTTGCTTCTATGGTGGCAGGGATTTTGTCCAGGAGGTAAGATAATTCAACCTCTGAACAAAGCTGCCGCTGCCGCTACTGCTACTACTATTACTACTACTACTATTACTACTACTACTACTACTACTACTACTGCTGCTGCTGCTGCTGCTACTACTGTTGTTACTGCTGCTGCTGTTGCTACTACTGCTGCTGCTGTTGCTGTTGCTGCTGGAGCTCTCTCCAATCATCACCACCATCACCACCACCACCACCACCACCAGCGCTACCACTACCGCTGCTGCTGCTACTACTACCACTACTACTACTACTACTATTACTAGTACTACTACTACCACTGCTACTGCTGCTGCTGCTACTGCTTCCAACCACCACCACCACCGGTGCTACTGCTACTTCTCCTCCACCACATCCTCCTCCTCCTCCTCCTACTACTACCACTACCACAAGCATCATTGTCATTTCAAATCCCTCCCTTTCTACTCGCTTCTGCTACCAGTTGCGAACTTTAATAATAAACAGAATACGACAAGATGTCTGCTGGATTTAATGCTGTGCAAAGACGAAGCGAGGCTTTTGAAAAATTGCTTTTTATATTAGATGGAAAAATATAACATTTAATTATGACACGAAGCTGTTCAGATAAGATGCAACTGTTAGTTTCATTTGCTTTGCTTTAATTTGAAATGGTTTTCTTCTCTTTCTCTTTATTATTATTTTGATCGTTGTTTTTTTTTATCTGTATATTTGAAAGCCATTATGTACTGATTCTCGGTAAAGAGAGGGAGAAAATGTAGAAGGAAAAAGAGAAAGAAGCAGACGCAAAGGGAGGTATATAGACAGGTAAATAGACAGAATTCGCAGCTGGCTAGATGAAATAAAATGTCAGGATACGACACTTTCCGTTTTGTTGAAGTCGTTGGAAATGTGTGCGTGTTTGTGAGTAGGTTCTTGTGTATCTGAGCGTGTGCGCGTGTTTGTGTATGCAAAGTAGGTCTCCAACTGGCTAGAGTCAAAGCGTAGAAAGTGTATGTGTGTGTTTTGATGGATGTACTTTAGTAAGAGGCATTGCTTAAAGGTTTTGACTTTTGTGTAGTGTATTTAACTAAGACATCCTAGCGAAGCCCAGCAACAGTCTCCATGCAACACTCAAAGAAAGATGTGAGATCATAATTACAAGTTAAAAAAAAAACAAGCAGCAATTATGTGCAATTCTCCCTTGATTACATTGATAACATTCCCATACTATTGCTGGATTGGAGGCGCAATGGCCCAATGGCTAGGGTAGCAAACTCGCGGTCGGAGGATCGCGGTTTCAATTCCCAGACCAGGCGTTGTGTGTGTTTATTCAACGAAAACACCCCCGGCAGGGGGTGGTGTCGACCCCTGTTGTACTCTTTCGCCACAACTTTCTCTCACTCTTTCTACCTGTTTCTTGAGTAACGCTGCGATGGACTGGCGTCCCGTCCAGCTGGGGAGAACACATACGCCATAGAAACCGAGAAGCCTGGGTAGGCTTGAAAAGGGCGCATAAATAAATAAATAAAAGTATTGCTGGAGTTTCTTTAACAATCACTCAATCTGCGGAATCTTTCTCAAGCCACATCCAACCATCTTAAAAATTTATAAAATTTTTTTTTTTTAAATAGAAAGAAACATCTTTGCACAATATGATCATATTTCTTAAAAGATGACTGATACAGGTCTGCTGGATAAGAACTCATATGAGCAAACAACAACAAAAACAACGTCATCATCATCAACAACCATAGTAAAAACAACAATAATAATAACAACGTGTAAATAAGTGAGTGGATTGGGTTTCTTAATATCTAAGTTTCTTGACCGCAGTCACAACAATGAAAAACAGGTTGCTAGAATATGAACAGCAGATTGTTTAGTTTGTAGACCGACGTCCTGTCGAATCAGTTTCCCATAGAACTCTTTCTTGAGAAGAGAACGGTATTTTACCATAGAAAATGTAGCTTTACTTTAATAGGTTTGAAATAACTCATAAGGAATGCACAAACAATTGATACCATATGAGGTCGGTTATAGCGACGTTTAAACATTTTCTTTACATTATTGAACCGTATTTTTACTACCTCTTCTACAAATTGTGTAACCGCTTCTGTATCTGTGAGCGAGGTACACACTCTCACATACACAGATATACATACATGGAGTCCCTCTATACACATATACACGTACACATACAAGCACACAAGATAGACATGTATAAATTGTTAGTTGCTACGTACGTTTCACCATTGCAGTTATTCTCAATCCAGCATTGAATGTATATGTGTATATGTATATATGCATGAATATTAGATTAGATATCTACAGGAGTAGATTATATTATTTCTCAGTGCATTTAAATTCTAAAATTATGCACTATTCAAAAGCTGCTTTTAAAAGCCTGCGATATGTACATTACATTTTTTGCTGGGAATAAGATTGAATTAGCATTCGAAACACAACACAGTGTCTGAGGTAACTCTCTTTCCTTGTTTCAGTCATGTGAATGAGGTCATGCTGGAGCATCGCCTTTAGTCGAGCAAATCGACCCCAGGGCTTATTCTTTGTAAGCCTAGTACTTATTCTATCGGTATCTTTTGCCGAATCGTTAAGTTACGGAGACGTAAACACACTAGCATCGGTTGTCAAGCAATGTTGGGGGGACAAACACAGACACACAAACATATATACGACGGGCTTCTTTCAGTTTTCGTCTACCAAATCCACTTACAAGGCTTTGGTCGGCCTGAGGCCATAATAGAAGACACTTGCTCAAGGTGCTACGCAGTGGGACTGAACCCGGAACCATGTGGTCCGTAAGCAAACTACTTACCACACAGCCATTCCTATGCCTATATAAATATTAATATAAATATTAATATTAATATCTGTACATCATAGGGCAGCGACATTGAAGAATATTTAGCACGCCGGAGAAAATGCTTAGCAGCATTTCATCCGTCGACTTTACCTTTCATCCTATCGGAGTCGATAAAACAAGTACCAGTTGAGCACGGCGGTCAATGTTACCGATTTGCTCTCTCCCTCGAAACTGCAGACCTTGTACCAAAATTTGAAATCAGTTTTCGTACTCCATAGAGTAATTTGCGTGCATATTTTTAACATGTGTGTTTGGTTACATTATTTTAGTTATAGTTAAAGTATTCAGTATTGTGTATCTATTATGTAGATAAAGATTGCTAAATCTAAATATATTACCAATTATATGTACTAAACTTCTAGCATTTAAACTGGTAAATCACTCTGTACGTGTAGAGCATGCATGCATGCATGCATACATTCATACGTTCATACATACATGCATACATACATACATGCATACATGCTTGCACAAACATACATATATGCATACATACATACATGCATACATACATACATACATACATACGTACATACATACATGCATACATACATGCACAAACATACATACATACATACATACATGCATACATACGTACATACATACATGCATACATACGTTCATACATACATACATACATACATACATACATACATACATGCATACATACATACATACATGCATACATACATACATACATGCATACATACATACATATATACACACATACCGACGTTAACACATACACACAAACATACGTACATGCATGCATACATACATACATGTTGCGCCTCTATAATAGATTGTATGCTTATTGTTAGTAATAATATTCAATCGCCAAATGGTAACAGCAGTTGGTTCAATAAAATGCTTTTATAAGATATAATAGTTCAAAGTTGTATTAAAAATACTGTTGTATGTATCGAGCAATAAAATGAAGACAATAGTCGAAAACAAGTGCCATATCTGAAGTTAAACTGAAATTCACATTCACGTCCGTTATTCCTACTGTATTTTACGTGTATAACCTTTCATGTCTATCAGATTACAATATATATATATATATATATATAATATATATATATATATGAAGGTTTCGAGATGATGTACAGGTATTATATATTAGAAGAAATGAGGTATTCAGAAATCTGGATGGTTTTATATTTACGGATATTTATTGATACGTCACATGTTTTTATAAATCGTATATTAGCGCTTGCGTCGGCAACTCCACTAGAGTGGACGCAAGCGCTTATATATGATTTATAAAAACATGTGACATATTAATAGAAATCTGTAAATATAAAACCATCCAGATTTCTGAGTACCTCATTTCTTCTAATTTATATATATATATATATACTCACACTCACATACATACACACACACATATATGTACATATGTATGTGCATATATATATGAATATATACATATATATACTCATATACGTTTATATATATATATCATAGTTCATATACAAATATACATACATATATATATATATATATATATATTATATATATACCGGAGTAAATATATATACTTTAAATAAAGCATATATATATATCATAGTTCACATATAAATATACATACATATATATATCATAGTTCACATATAAATATACATACATACATACATATATATATATATATATATTTATATGAATGTATGTATATTTATATGTAAACTATACATATATGCATACATACATATATACGTATGTATGTATGTATGTATGTATGTATGTATGTATGTATGTATGTATACAGAGTTAGACGAAGAAGGGAAAGAGACATTTATTACTTGACTGTCTATACTAATTTCGTATAAAAGCATATATGCAAGTATTTTACAGTAAAGTAGTTGGTAGAAAATAAAAGCAAGGTACTAAAATATGAAAGTTAACAGACGCATACAGTGAACTGACATTTAAAACCGTCTGTATTTCTATAGTTTCTATGAGATGTGATATTATGTACGACAGACAGAAAAGAAGAAAGAAAAAATCTAAATGTTTTGAATTCTGTTTTTGATCTTTGCTGATATTTAGGTTAAAATTCTGTTATGTTCATCCATCTGCGACTGATAAATTAAAACAGGTAAAAATATTGAGTTTCAATTGAATCAATTATATTAACTACTCGTTTTGATTAGAATATTCTTGTGAAAAGTATAAACATCGATGCTGTATATGAGTATGTGGGTTTAACTTTGGTTGAGTAGACCAACGAGCAAAGGCAATCCAACTATTACTATCCTGTGATCTTCCGTATCGAGAACTAACATTCTGTCATACGTGTTTTTTTTAAAGGGAAAGTGTTAATCTGTTGAGATTTGATTGCTACTTATAGCCCTTCGAGCGACCCAGTACTTGATTGAGTCAATGTTAGTGTGACTTGAAATATTATTGAAAATGTAACTACAGTACAGCTTACTCTTCAGGGTCCAACCAGTTCTACCTATCATAGCTCTTTCTTCCATCCGAATATTAACAATTATTATTTCTTATTTTTTTTATTGCCCACAAGGGGCTAAACATAGAGGGGACAAACAGGGACAGACAAACGGATTAAGTCGATTACATCGACCTCAGTACGCAACTGGCACTTAATTTATCGACCCCGAAATGATGAAAGGCAAAGTCGATCTTAGCGGAATTTGAACTCAGAACGTAGCGGCAAACGAAATACGCATTTCTTTACTACACACAAGGGGCTAAACACAGAGAGGACAAACAAGGACAGACAAAGGGATTAAGTCGATTATATCGAGTCCAGTACGCAACTGGTACTTAGTTAATCCACCCCGAAAAGATGAAAGGCAAAATCGACCTCGACGCAATTTGAACTCAGAACGTAACGGCAGACGAAGTATCGATGAGCATTTCGCCCGGCGTGCTAACGTTCCTGCCAGCTCGCCGCCTTCAGAACAATTATTATTTTTAAGATTTTAACATACAAGGTTTCTAATATAGGCATAAGGCCATAAATTTGAGGAAGAGAATAAATCGAACCCTCAGAAACTTGATTGGTAGATTATCTTATCTTATTGACCCCGAGAAGATGAAAGTTAAAATTGATATCGATGAGATTTGAACTTAATGGTCAGTAAAATACTGTAAAGGATTTTGTTTGACATTATAACGATTAGGGCATATGATTAGGGCAATATCTACTTTTGGCAAAAGTCCTCCGTTTTTTGGGGGGCGCGGGGTGGAGGGTTAAGTCGATTACATCAACTACATTACTTTACTGGTACTAATTTTATCGATCGCAAAATGACGAAAGACAAAATCGCGCTCGGCGGGATTTGAACTCAGAACGCAATGAGCTGCTAGAAATGCCACCACGTTCGACGCACTAACGATTTTGTTAGCCGTTGCCTTATTCGGGTGTATATGATAATCTTTCCTGCTATAGGCACAAGGCCTAAAATTTCGGGGAAGGAGCAAGTCAATTACACTGATCCCAGTACGCAACTGGTACTTATCAACTCCAAATGGGATGAAAGGCAAAGTTGACCTCGGTGGTATTTGAACTTAAACGCTAAGCATTTTGTCCAACGCGTTTATTATTCTGCCAACCTGTCCTCTTATTCAGCTGGTTGTTAAGGATTTCTAATACAGGGACAAATTAACGCACTTTAAAGGTATAGTCCATGATAACAACCACAATACTTGGTTTATATCTAATGAGATTATAATTTTTTCCACATTATTTACTTTCCGATATATGTAAAATAGATACTAGTCAAATTGATACAATACACTGTTGCTGTTTTGGAAATTTTTACTCGGTGTTTATTGGGGAAATTAATTTTACTCAGCTGCAATAGGATTTTTTCTCAAATGGGACGTGGAAATACGGGACGTGAGAAAATTCTTTTATTGCACTTATTTGCTAGGATTTGTAATGAATAATTACTTTTGTATAAGCACTACAAATTTTAGCATTACTGCAATGATATTTATTCTTTTTTTTTCGGTTTTAAATTTTAAAATTAATGCTATTTATTTTTCATGTAAAACCTGCTTGTAATTCTTTTTGTCTTTTAAATCCGCAGTCATAGCGTCTGTTGGAATGATGAAGAATTTTTTTCTTAGTCAAGTTCCGTGATTTCGCTCCAAGAATGCACACAGAGATTATTTACTTAGATTCTTCATTTCCCATTCATACACCACGTACAGTTTGTCTTTCTCTTCTTTTGCAATAAATTCTAGTTTAACTTCCTTTATTGTTTTCATTTACCGTGTTGTTCCTACTCGACTTTTTTAATTACGTTACAAGACCATGGCATTGACGAGATATTGTCTAACAATAACCATTGAACTATTTACTATATATTTCTGTATGGGAGTGTGAATGTCTCTTGTATGCTGTATGTATGTGTGTTGTATATATATTTTCTTCTAATTTCTTCTTTTTTTAATTTCGGAACAAGATTTACAAGAGTAGAGAAAAAAGAAAGAAGGAAAAAAGGAATGTAAAAAAGGAAAATAAATTAATAAAATCAGGAAATAAAATATATTTTTCAAATACGTTCGTTGCCTGAGAAACAGATATTTATCTAACTGTGGTAATGTTGAGTAACTGCTGCATTGTAGAGGTTAGTTGAAGTGGAGCTTAGACAGAAAACCAATTGCAGTTGCTATTTAAAACTCGGTCAGCCTTGATTAAACTGATGTATGATAAAAGAGATTCCAGCTATTACGATC
Organism: Octopus sinensis; assembly: GCF_006345805.1. NCBI lineage: Eukaryota > Metazoa > Mollusca > Cephalopoda > Octopoda > Octopodidae > Octopus > Octopus sinensis. The sequence continues at coordinate 177,487,261 of NC_042997.1, forward strand.
TCATCTCTTATTTAAACCGTGTATCAAAGATTACAGTATCCAGAGTATCTTTTCATTGTAAAATCTTTCCGCTACAGCTTCTCAGCGTCGGGTACAAGGTCGCTGCAATGAGAAGCAGCGACCTTGTACCCAATGGTGGGTAAGGTTTTATACTCACATCCGCCACTAAAGTGCAAATAACACTCAACATGTTCACTCGGGATGCACAACCGTAGTCTCTTGCTTCAAGAAATCTCAAAAGCATAAGCTTCAGTCGATTAAATCTGAGTCAGTATTTGGCAGGTAGTTAACTTTATCACCCTAGAAGGATTAGAGGCAAAGTCTGTTTCGAATCCTGAATGCTATTTTATTTCCCTTATAACGCTGTAACAGGTGCAGAATGGCCGAATGGTTAAGAAGGTAGCTTCAAAACCACGAGGTCACTGGTTCAATTCCACAGCGTAGCGTTTTGGAACTACTTAATATGTAATTTTTTGTTATAGTCTCCGATAAAATCATATCTTGTGAATGAAATTGGGTGGATGGAAACTATATAGAACCCTTCAGATGGATTGCAGTTGTAATTAACAAGGTTGATCCTTAGCATACAGAGTCACACTGATTCTGCCTGAGAATTTCGTTATGAATACACATGCTTGAAAGATGCTCAGCCACTTACTGGCTAATTTAATGAGTAGGTAATGCTGTTGATCTCACAATTGAATACTCATCGTCCGAAACGACGATGATCCCCAATTAATCCAATCGATAATAATAATAATAATAATAATATTAATATTAATAATAATAATAATAATAATAATAATAATAATAATAATAATAATAATAATAATAAGAGAAGAGCATTATCGCTGTGAAAACAACATCCATCCATGAATATTTATTTATTAATTTTTAAATACATATTTTATCTGTGAATTTGCGCGTGCAATCTGGGAATGCATACAATGAGCTTCTCTGCCCTAGGGGTATAGAAAACACTCGGCGAGAAACGGAAGAAAATTTGAAGAAAGAAGGAAAAAAAAATAATAATGATAATAATACGAGTAGAACTGTTTCCTCAAAGCCAGTGAAGCATTTATTATTCATTGATTGAATATCGCTCCTTTCCGTCAAGAATTTATTGTTCGGCTTCATAGTTTCAAGTAGAGACTTCTCCTTCGAAAAGTCATGACCGAGTACATTAGTACCTAGCTTTTCTCATTGATCAAGAACATACGCTTCCTTAGGCTTTGTTTCCATTCTATTTCATACCGCCGCATCTATCGCTGACGTATTTGTTCCTGAAAGCGTATCAAGTCTACTGACCGTTTTTATGTTAATTCTTGCCCAGGTGGTTTCACAAATGTAACTTTACATGCGGCATATGGAGATTTTGTGCTGTCAAAATAACAATAGCGAAGCTTCAATAAGGACTTGAAACTGATTCACGGAGTCGGCCCACTAAGAGCTTGTTTATTGCTCTAAGACATTCATTAACTGATATTGCGATAGAAAAGGAAAACAAAAACACCAAAAACACCAAAAACAACTGCATCAACAAAATTATCTTTTAAAGGAAGACGTAGAATCGAACATGTTAATCATATTACTTTTCCAGTGTGTATATTAATAACTTCATTAAAAGAATTATCCGTGTTTTCAAGTTTTCAATATGTCTAAAGCTGTGAAATATTTCTAAAAGAAAGCTTTCGTCTATTTTAGATTTTTAAAATCAGACACAAAGGGAGAAGAAGAAAAAAACAATACAAAAACAAACCGACAAACGACATATAAAAATAAAACGTAAATGAAAGCCGCATATTCATTTGTCACGAACTGAAGATAGTAAAATAATATGCTAAAAATAATCTCCACTAAGTGAGACGAGAGATTTTAATGAAAATAGGCAAAATATAAAAACTCCAAAACGAAAGACAATCACGTGATATATTACAAAATATTTAAAGTCATGATATTTTTCATAATTATGTACATTTTCTTCTGTTTCGCTATTGGTGTTTTTCCTTTTCTTTCATATTGTTTTATTCAGCTGTTTTATATTTTTATATCTCTTTTACGAGAACAAATAAATAACTTCACGAAAACGTCGCAGTGAGAAATTAGAAAGGAAAAAAAAATACTTTCATTATTTGTATGTGTGTGTGTGTGTATAAGCGCAGCAATGGCTGTGATGTGAGAAGCTTGCTTCCCAAAACACATGGTTCGAGCTTCAGTGTCTCTGCGTGGAACCTTGTCTTCTACTATAGCCTCGGGACGACCAAAGCCTTGTGAGTAGATTTGGTAGACGGAAAGGCGTCGTGTCCGTGTTTGTTCCCTTTAACATCGTTTGACACCCTAGCGGTTCAGCAAAAGTACCGATAGAATAAGTACTAGGCTTACGAAGAATAAGTCCTGGGGTCGATTTCTTCAACTGAAACCTTTTAGGGTGGTGCTCCAGCATGGTCGCAGTCAAATGACTGAAATGTGTAAAAGAAGGATAAAAGAATATATATATATATTTACTATTTGTTTCAGTCATTAGACTGCCGCGGCCATGCTGGGGCACCGCCTTAAGATATATGACATATGTAAGTATGTATATGTGTGCATTCTTTATTGAATCAGTAGAATCGATACAACGTTGGACAAAATGTTTCACGTTGTTTCTCTGATTCTTTTAGCTCTGGGTTCAAATCCTACCGAAGTCAACAGTTCCTTTAAAATTTCGAGATTGCTTTAATCTTCTACGACTCTTCTCCATTTGAGGCCTTATGCCTATTCCAGTATACATGCAAGTCTGTATGTAAGTGTGTGTATAGATACCATATTTGCCCAATTTCCTTCTCAAGCTGATAGCTTAGCATATTTAGCTATTATATGAAGTCACCTTGTATAAATAATTAGCGTAGTGGTTAGTTTAAATTTTCATGCGCATCGGAAAACTTGAAAGAATATGCTTTCGATCTTATAATTCCCCCAAATTTAGATATTCTAATATTTAAATCTATTTCAGCCTTTCTGATTTGTGCTGTATTTTGTATAAAATATATACTGCTTAATCAATGGTGAGCCGCAAAAACCATAAATATGCGATGTATGCTATCCAATACGTTGAAGGCTTCATTTTTATTGCTTTATATGACGAGTAAATATTCTATGCTATGGATTTGGGGACGCAAAACGAGTATGTATTCTCTAAGTATTGGTCAACAAACTGCGAAACAGCCGTCATGAGAGTCTTCCTACTTTTCACAGTAAAACCATTGACGGAATGTGTTTACGTCATTAAAATTTCTCTCAGAGCTACGCTTCCTGATAAGTGTGTGTGTGTTTATTAACATATATATATATATATATATATATTATATATATATATGTGTGTGTGTGTGTGTGTGTGTATGTATGTATGTATGTATGTATGTATGTATGTATGTATGTATATATATCTATATATGCATATATACATACATATAAATAAAGAAATGGAGTTAAAACGCAGATGTTATTCAAATATTTATACTTCCGACATATGTTTCGAAGAAAACATAAGTATTACTCCAGAGGGAATAAAATGATGTAAAACAATGCGATCTTCTCATCAGGAAAAAAAAGAGAAATTACTTATAGATAATTAATTTCTACCAATCTATAAAATTTGACCTTTAATTGTCTTCTTACATTTCATTTCCACTAAATTTATCTATTTCCACGTCTTTAAGCTTTATTCCCAATCATCTATCGCACTATATTTCTCCACTCCTGGATTTCTGCTAATTTCTTTCTTTCTCCTCCTTCTCTTTCTCTAAATTGCATTTGACGTTAAATCTATTAACGGTTTTATAAAAAAATAACTTGCCAGCGTTCCCTTCATCATACACGCAGTCATCACATTCGGTTAAAATGGCTTATTAATGTGTTTTGTTTCTCTTTGTTTTCCCTGATGAGAAGATCGCATTGTTTTACATCATTTTATTCCCTCTGGAATAATACCAATGTTTTCTTCGAAACAAATGTCGAAAGTATAAACATTTGAATAACACATGCGTTTAGCTCCATTACTTTATTTATCTGATATACAAAAACATTTCACTAAACCCTGGAATTTCTACCTTTATAAGTAGGCTGTAACATTCTTGGTACTTAAGTGAACTTTTTACTACCCTGGTAACTATTTAAAAAATTTTTTCCGGTGTTGTTTGTACACATTGAAATACACACACACACACACACCACACACACACACACACATATATATATATATATATATATGCTAATATATATATATTCATTTGATTGTTTAAATATGTTTCTTCGATTTCTACTTCGTAATTTTAAACTCTGTTAAAAATCCCATTGTTTTATATACATTTCTACAATTGATAAACAAAATATTGTTGAGACTAGTTTGGTATGTATGTGAATAAATCTATTTAAAAGCAACGACAAATTCAGGTGCATTTTCAAAAACAAATTCCCCTATATATTCTCCTTCGTCGGAATTCACCTCTTCTTTCCGTATATATATATATATAATATATATATATATATATATATATATATATATATATTATATATATATATATATATATATATATATATATATATATATATATAAGGTTAATCCAAACGAGAAAACAGAAAAAACAACAACACAAGGAGGTGGAACAATTAAAGTATTATTATTGAGCGCTCAGGAAAATATATATATATATATTATATATATATATATATATATATATATATATATATGACCTGCCTGCGTAGTCGGCGAGGTGGGTTCATTTGAAAGCTACAACAATTCTAGGAAATGGGCATTAGTCTCTTGCAGGTCAGTCGGACCGTTCCATACCAGCGGAGCAAAATACAGAGGCTGCTCAGAATATCAGGTACCCATAGGCCGCCATGGAATCGGATAACCATCCTAGCCGTTTGTACCTACAAACTGCAGCTCTTTGGCGAGATGAATCGGAATGGAGGGGGAAAAGCAGATTAAACTCGATGTGCTAGGGCTCAGTCAAAAACATCGAAGGAAATAAATAAATGCGAGATAGAAAGAAGGAAGTGTCGTGAGACTGGGAAAAGCAAAAGATGCGAGAGCAACAAACAAGCGGTATAGGGTTTGTTGTAAGCAATGAATAGGCTTCGGAAATAGTTTCCTGACAATTTTCTTCCTCAGACATTGGAGAGCTAAACGTCTCAGAAAATGTTATCCTGAATACCATCCAGGCCTATGCTCTGACAAATACTTACAAAAGATATTTTAAGTGGAAGAATTCTGATATGACCTAGAGAAAGTACTGGGTCACAAATCTACTCATATCGTAGTGTAATGGAAGATTTCAACATAAAAGTTGCGAAAGGATCTTTATGGCAGAGTAAGAATTATATTGGAAAATTTATTGAAGTTGAGTATATATGTATGTATGTGTGTATTTATGTATGTGTGTGTGTTTATATATTTATATACACACACACACACACACACACATATATATATATATATTATATATATATATATATATATATATATATATATATATATATATAGTAAAAGCAATTAAGATTCAAGTGAGTTCTGTTGAATTCACATGAATGCGGTACTTAACTTAGATGCACCAGAAATCTATTTGGTATTAACCATAAGATAATGCGGGGTGATTATAAACAAGAAAAAGGCAACAAAAAAGGATCAATATTTTGGTACAATTGTTTCGTACGAAGGCCACCTTTATTAAGGCTGCAAATATTGCAGCAAATACAAGTGACCCGTACTCATCAGCCGAAAAAACATCTGAGTTCTCAAAACATCTAAGGGGGTGAGGCTACACTCCTGAAACATCAGGGATAGTTCTATAAAAATCAGATTTAGATAATAAACGGACTTCCAGCTATAATAACGATAACACTATTTTAGATAGCAGCATTAACTATAATAACGAAAAATATACTCATAATGATTTGAATAGCAGGAATATGAGACATCTATCCTTGAGTAATCCCACATCGGAAAATGATCCCCCTAGGGATCCCGGCACCTGGTCTATGCGGGTTAAATAACGTAATCTATAAAAGTACCATAACTATAGAGAATAACAAATTTATTTATTTACGGTGTACTATAAATTTTAAAAAACGTCTTAGTAACCATCTCTCTTCTTTCAAATTACGTCATAAAGCTGATAGCACCACACTTTCAAGTAAGATCTAGGAACTCAAAAACAATAATATTAAATATAACCTTAATTGGGAATTAGTTAGAAGAGCGATGCCTTATAAAAATAACAGAGTTGGTTGCCAACTTTGCTCCATGGAAACATTTGAAATACTAATGCATAGAAGAAATGGTGACTTATTGAATAACCGTATAGAATTGGGTCAGTCTTGTATTCACGCTAGAATTAAGACTCTAAAATATTTTAAATGATAATCGTATATAAAAACCATTTTGTGATTTGTCTATCTTGCTTATACTAATAAAGCAATACTCTTATATATTATATATTTTAAATAGATAGCTGCGAGCTCATAAGCTATGGTTATATTCTCTCTAACTGTACCAGATTTGGAACATAAAGAAATAAATTAGTTGCAAAAGAACTTTCATTCTAATAGACTATATAGATAATTTAAATTAATTTAATCTAATTTTTAATCTAATTTAGGTAAACCAACTTAAAGCAAATAAGGTAATAAGACTTCGTAATTCTTTTATATGCTATAAGTAAATTAAAGCTAATCCCATAGAAATAATATAACGATTTTGCATTATGAAAAACAATACTCTCAATTCTTTCTTTTGACCCCTAAATGTAGTCCCAAAGTCTGCCAATGTATAAGTAGTAACATTAATAAATAAAGAAATAAATTAAATGACCTCCTTTCTAGTGTTGCACTGAAATCTGTTAATGATTTTCCTATAGTGACAACCTTTGACCCGCCATTACCTTCCCGTGTCCTCTTTATATAGCAATTAACAACGGTATACTGGTCAAGAATAGCATTCTTCTTTAAAACTCTTAGATTCTTGCAAATTCTGACCCAGTCAGTCTGTCTCCACTGAAATAAACTATTCTGCGTAGTTGGATATTTACAACCCCTTCTCCTCTCAGTTACCCCATTATACCCTATGTGAGTGATTGTCTCTACGCTCCACTAAATTTCCTTCAACTAATTCTAACATAGCAGTTTTGATAAATGATCAGAAATGCAACCAGTATATCATCATACACCAGGAAACCCACTTTATTATGGACTAATTATGGATAAATACATCGTCTGTGAGTATGAAATCTCTCCTCATATTTCCAGAATTCAAACCTACTTCATTATGGATGGATTTACATTTTCATTTTCTGTGAAACTAAGAGGTTTTTTAAAATACTTTTTTAAAACCTGTTATATGACTGTGCAACATTAAAGAACTTTGGAAGTCCGTTTATTATCTAAATCTGATTTTTATAGAACTATCCCTGATGTTTCAGGAGTGTAGCCTCACCCCTTAGATGTTTTGAGAACTCAGATGTGTTTTCGGCTGATGAGTACGGGTCACTTGTATTTGCTGCAATATTTGCAGCCTTAATAAAGGTGGTCTTCGTACGAAACAATTGTACCGAAATATTGATCCTTTTTTGTTGCTTTTTTCTTGAATATATATATATATATGCATACATACATACGTATATACATAGATATATGTATGACGGGCTTCTTTTAGTATCCATCCACGAAATCCATTCACAAAGCGTCTTAATCGGCTCGAGGTTACAGGAGCAGACACTTGCTCAAAGTGCCACACAGCGGGACAGAACATGGAACCATATGGTTGGGAAGCAAACTTATTAACACAAAGCCACACCTTTTGGTTATTAAATAATATTACAATGGAATTGAGACCTACCATTTGTACACATTTTATTGACTGCTGAATACCG